>NC_141894.1:33492446-33527815 GCF_030686135.1 Camelina sativa | reverse complement strand
TCCAGGGGTCCCGGGGACTCATTCTGACTGAAACTAGGGGTGGGTCTTTACCAACTCAAAAATATTCGATTTTTGGGAAGACAAAAAAACGTGATCGCCTAGCGCGAGTCTTATTGAAAAGGCCCCTTACTATAGATGCCCCTTATTGAAAACTCAAGGAAAGCTTGATATATATGTATTATATTAATGCGTAATGCGCTCAAGCATGCGAAGAAAGCCGGCCTTACCTTTAGCAACAAGGGCGCTTAGGCTTTACTAAGAAGTGCGAAAGGGCTTTTCTTGCTTGTTTAGTAAAGTCACGCTTTTTTATTTAGAATTGAGTAGGTGCTTGCTGGGGCAGGGCACTCTTCATTCTTCATTCGAAACTTTTGAATGTCGGGTCGGAGGTTTCTGCCTTGTTATCAAAAAGGAAGTTGTTGGGTAAAGCAAACTCCCTCCTTGGACGAGCACGGGGCTTAGTCAAGTAGAACCGGGTTGCGCTGCTTGATGCTCCGATCGAAAACAAATCAGTGGGGCCATGCCGGTACGACTGAATATGCGTTAGAAAGGTCAATCCCTCCCCTACGACACCAAAAAAACCGGGCCGAACTTCTAACAGCCCGCCCGCTACCATAGAAAAATATCGCGGCAACGTAGACCTAAGTGGTCATATTGGATCCTTGGGAACCATCACAAGTACGGCCGGCCTATATTTGAACGAGAATGCCGTGTCGTTCAGCGGAGCCTAAAAGAAGGTGACTCGCGCAGACAGCTGACTCCTTTTCAATAGAAAGGAATAGCCAAACCAACCCAGCTGGCTGATCAATCTCAGAGATCTTATCGGCCGGCAAACCGGAGACGGACGACCACGGTTCCGACCTTACCAGCACCAGAGGTGTACTAATCAATGAACACCCGAAACCAACTTTCTTTTCTGACAAAATCCAACAAGTCTAAGCGGTCACGACATCTTGTTGATATTGATTGAGGACTTTCGCTGACTGACTCCATCCATAAACCTAGACCCCGGTAACCTTCGTAACCAAAGCGTCACGACAACATCCAAAGTTTACCTTTGGATTCTGAAGTAGGGGGCAAGGAGGAGCGTGTAGGAATGTCGACCACCACATAAGCCACTAGTGGCTGAGAGAAAGCGAGCAGCACTTTGTATAGGTTGGGCAGAGCTTGAAGAAGCAAGCCCCTATCAAAGCAGAGAAAGCCATTGCGCGCTAGCCTAACTAGCTAGCATTTTTCAGCTGGCTGTTATTTAGTTGTAGCGCGCCTTCCCTCCTTCTATAACTTTGGAAAGATTTAGCAGTATTTTCTTATGATGACCTGGTCGAGAGAGTACGATACATCGGTGTAAAAGGTTGAGTGGGATCTGTAAGGTTGGTTATAGTCAGGCCTGGCCGGAAAATGTTCTTGCCTCTATCATTAGCTCGGGTAGCCCCTGTTTCTGGTCTTTTAGTCACCTTCCAAAGGCTCTTTACCCAATCACATCCCTGGGTAAGGGGTCTCTCTAACTCTGCTTTCTAAATCTCTGTTTCCACACTTCTTTAGTGTTGCCATTTCAAACTAAAATAACAAATGATAGGATCAAACCCGCCTTCCCCTACTTTAGGGTCTTGTGAACGGAGTCGAGATAGGGTATGGACAGTCTCCCATAACAAGAATAGGAATACGCGAGCCTTTCCGATGTCTTTGATTTCCTGCTAGAGAAAGACGGCTTCTATCACGAGTTTAGGTCCTTTTCCAGTTCCGGGGATGGGGTTTTCAAATCTTCCATTTTTTGGTTAGAAAACGAGCTTCTGGCAAGACACCGGGGGGAGCATCTATAATTTCATAACCTGCATTGGTGCGGTAGAGTGGCACCTCATATGCTCGATCCATAGAGAAAGAGGGAGTACCAAGTCGTTCAGGAGTGGAAAATTACCACGTATCCATCAATCAGTCATCCCATTTCATTCCTCTTTGACACCCATTTAGTAGTGCTTTGGGCAGTTATCCGGTCATTCCAATCTTTCGTATGCGGATCTGTCAAGAACGAGCTGACGACGGAAGCTCTCATTAATTAGTTGATGAGGGGAAACAAGGCAGTCATTCCCTAACCACTTACTAAATACTACATGGGCTCATAAAAAAACTAAACTAGATGATTGATTAGTGAGATCTTTCCCGGTACAATCTAATCTGCCTCGATAGAACAGAACCTTCCCATCCTCTAGGTCGAGTAGCTGCTGTTTCATTAGTATTCCTTTGTTCCGTGGGAATAGTAGGCATGTATGTGCCGGCTGGTTGCTTGTAGCGGTATTCCAGTTCTTGCATGTGCTTGACTTGTAGGAAGCGAGGAATGACCTACGAGCGACCGGGGTCTCACTCTTCCGCACCCTGTGTAGCTGAGGAAGGACCTTACGGTCCATAGAATAAATATCTTGACTTTCTTTCCACAGTTCCGAGTAGGTCTGCAAGCCTAGGAGGATCAACGTACCTTTTGTATTACAGTTGGTTAATCAGCTACCCCTTCCCTTCTATCTTCCTCTTCTTAACCTCGTCATTCCGAGTTAGGTTTTTAAACCTAAGCAGGATCACCCCTCTGTTGACTTTCTATGGTTGAAGCAGGTACCTATTCCTACTCTCTCGTCCAGAACATCTAACAGCCGTATTATATGATTACCAAGAACCACAGTTCCTTGCTTTGTAGCCACTGTATGTCGTCCATCGGGAAGACCCACTAAGCAAGGTATAATATCACGGACATTTGTCATCACCATCAAACAACCTATCATATTATGTGAGGCTACAGTATCTAAAATCCAAGGGACAAGAAGTGCCTTACCGGTTCAAGTTTCGGAAGCTCTAGTTTTGCCCGTATGGAATGTGTTGAGAAGAAGTTTCCATTGTTCCTCTGTAAAACCGACAAGATTAGACGGAGAAGGCGAGGAGAGCTGATTTCAAGCCGCCGAAAACTGCCTCATCGAGTCCCATCAGAAATTGGTGCACCTTGTCCTTCTCGCGACGCTTGCTGGCTCGAGCTTTCGCACCACAGGGACACCCGTCGCATGTGCACTGATCTTCTTTGTCATAATAAGCCAGATCTTCCCATAGTTTCTTCAGCTTGCCGTAGTAAGATTTGATACTAAGGCCCTTCTGTTTACAGGTCACGAGCGCATGCTTCAACTGCTGCACACGAGGCCCGTTAACCACACTAAACTGCTCAGAGATATCGTCCCACAATTCCTTCGCTACCTCGAAGTGAGAGATATCTCGACGGAGGAATGGATCAATCGAATTCCGAATCCACAAAACTAATAGAGAATTGATTGTCCAACAATCATTAATCTCGTTTGAATCTTCTGCCGGACGCTTAATCGTACCGTCAATGAAGCCAAACTTCTTCCGAGCTTGTAACGCAGTGCGAAGTTTGCGAGCCCACTCGTCTTTTCCTATGGCTAGGATTACTCTTTCTGGGATCATTGGCTCAAAACTATTTTGTTCTATAGATCCGGCGAAATCCACTGCAAATTTTCTTTCTTTCCTGGGATTTGCCTGAGATCATTCTTTCCTCCCTCCGGATCAATTGATGTTACCTGCTTTGAATGGGCTTTCTCCTCTCCTTTCAACCCATTCTCTGTCTTTCTCTTTTTCCCTCTGTTTCTTTAACAAAAGGTAAACAAATGGTTAAACAGCTATTTATTTTTAGCTATGGGGAATTCGATTTGTACTGTTGTTTGTAGTGTCATAGACGGGCAGCTGTGATGTGATGTGGTAGCTCTGATTTTGGTGTGATTCTATGGGAATGTTGTTTGTTCGCTTACCCCTAGTTGGATTTGAACAAAGAACCTCTCACTTGGCATGTAAGGTCAGCTCTGAAGGCTTTTCTTGTTTTGCTGTTTCCCTTCGTGTCTATCTATTCTTCCCCTGCTGGGACTGTTGCATGAATAAGTCAGGTAGTTGCTTGTAGCTGTATTGCTGTGCCTGCATGACGAAGTACGTTACCAGTGCTGTCTCTTAATCTCTTCCGAGTTGGATTAGGTATACTGCTATTAGCGTAGCGGTTGTTCTCTGTTCTATCTACCTACTGTTGTTAGCTTGGAATAGGTTGTTAACCATGTCGGGGTTGTTTTGCCGTGTTTCACTCTTTCTTTCCCTTTGGTTGCTGTTTTGAGTACTCTGCGGATTATCTGTGCTTCCTCTGTAATCACGTATTGTCTTTATCTGAGCATTATCTGTGAATGTTCTGTAATTACTTCCCCTACGGGATACTTGCCAATGACTGTATCCCGCTGCGTATTAACTGTATATCTTCCCTTTCTTTTATTAAAAATACTTTCTTTCTTCCTTCACTGGGAATAAGCTGTTATTGAGCTGTGTTATATTGCTGTATGTGTTGTATTGGGCTGCGCCCCCTGCTCTTTCCTGTCGTTCTTCTATTCGATAGAGAACAGTTGGAGGGAGCGAGCAACGACCTGTGAGCGACCGTAGCTACCTCTGCAAGTGCAGCTAAAGAAGAATCGTAAGATCCATAGAAAAACTCTCTTTTCTTTCTTTCTTTCATCCTCCGAGTAGTTCTCCAAGCCTAGTAGGAACATCGCTAGCTCGGTCAGTTTGTGTTTCTCCTGCTTTCTTTCCTTCTGCTTCCGAAGAACTGTTGGTCTCTTTGTATCCACTTAACACTCTCATAATCTTTCTTCCTTCTCCCGTACTCTTCATTCCGACTATCGAATCAAAGAAGCGCGAGCTCTACTGTATCTACTTGCCCGATCATAGCTCTCTTATGGGAGTAGCTCCCCCCATTCGAGTAGGGCAAAAGAGGACAAGCGGAGGAGAAGAGCTAGCCCGGTGACGAGGAGTCTTAATCCCAGTCTAATCGAATAAAGGTGCTAGCCAGTGTATTATAAGATAAGGGAAGATGAAGAGAATAAATCGGGAAGGACAATATGGACGGATTCCCTTTCTATTTTCCTCACATAGGATTCTGCGGGAAAATAAACAAAAACAAGCCTTTTTGTTGGCGCGCCTCTTTCACTATTTTCATCAATATCTGATCTATCCGCTCATGCAAGCATTAATAAGAGTATGTTTATTCGATTCGTAACTGAGCTACTAGAGAGTTATAAAAGAAAGGGAGGGTCTCGCATCTTGGTGATCCTTAGCTGCTTACTTCGCCGCTAGAGTATCCGAACTAGTTGAGCACTCCGCCCGACTCCCCTATTGGAACACAATCAGGACCTTGCCTAGGAGCGGGTTTGAAGAGCAGAGAAGGTGCTGGTGGAATGAATTGATAAAAACGCTTTCCATGGGAGCTTGTAATACATTTTTTTCGATCTAACGGGAGGGACCGGTTCTACAATAAAAATATCTTTACTAAACTTGGTCTTCTCGAGAATATCCTGAAATGCCTAAAGCTAATCCAATGCTTGAGTCGGAGGAGGCGGAATTCCTCTGGTTCAATGTAAAGCTTTCCGCTACTGATACAACAACGACAGTTGACACATATGCGAGAGGAGAGACAAGACCTGCTGATCGTAGCACTGCTGTGAGTAACTGGAATCATTCTAATTCTAATCATTTCATATATCAATCTCTCCTTGATAGAAGGATATCCGTCTTTTAGAAAGATTTCCTAATGAACCAACTATCAGCCCTTAATCAAGAGAGAGAGCCTACCTCACCAAGAGGGAATATGTAATATTGTATGTCAATTTAGCAAAACCAATGCCTTACTTAAGCCACTCAGCCATCCTTTCTTTCTTTTACTTTACTTCAGCCACTGGACTTCCCCCTTACCTTACTCACTAGATTTTCACTGAATGACTGGGTCTCCTTCCACACTTCAGCTAAGGCAGTAACTTCTGGCAAGAGTAGACTGACTGATATGAGATTGAGCAAGGAAATGCCAAAGCTAAGGCTAACTCTCTCTCCTGTGCTAGTGAATCATATGCCATCCTTAGAGTGCAGCGGGGACACCCTTTAAAGGAGAGTGAGCCATCTCTTTAAGAAGGGCCTTATCGCAAAAATGATCTTTGAAAGGTCACTCTCATTAAAAGAAAAACTGCCTCTCTGTCGAGGATTTTTCCTCACCAAGCTTTTAGGAAAGTCAGGACAAGGACTATAAACGATTGTAACAGAGACAACCCCATCTTCTCTTAGCTATATCTTTATTCCGTAGTAGGGCTAGGGGCAGGGTGGTTTAAAATAACTCCTTTTATTTTCCCTCCTACAATTACAATGGGAAGGGACGAGACAAAGCCTTCTTTTAAACTAAATAAAGTAGGATTCCGCTTCACTGTTCTCAAGGTATCTCCTGACTCGAAGATTAGGGCTTCTTCCCAGCCGGAGGCATCCGAGGAGAATCATCAACCCTCGCATAAAGAAACAATTAAACTATACGCGGCAGGAATACCCAAGTCATAGTCTTTTTCGGGAGAGGGCTCGGCATAGTCTTTATGCGACAGTACCAGCATGCCATAGTCTTTTATGCGACAGTAACAGCGTCATAGTCTTTATGCGGCTTCAGCAGCACCCAGTTAGGACTTCAACCACAGAAGACAAGTCTTTGCCTTCACGTCAGAAACAACAACGCATTGAACTTCGACCGCTTGACTTCCAACAGAAGTGGATGATTCTTTCGCCTTTCTTCGTTGACCTGACACGACATTAAAAATGGAGAGTCCCAATAGTCCAGAGGTAGCAGCACGATCAGGGAACCAAAATGGCTGTCTCGCGCTTCGAAGCCACAGCATTTAGAGGGCCCTTGGCACATCTTGCAATGACAACACGTCTCACCACCCAAACTTGGTTTTCGACGGCGAATCAGCAATGTGTGTCAAGCAACCAATTCTGCTCCTAGGCCAGTTCTGATCTTAGGAATTCCCTGATCTAGAATATCTGAGCCGGAAGGTGGCGTTCAAAGACTTAAACGAGTAGTGGGCCAAAGGGCTCTATAATGATAGTTCGCCCTCAGCTTTTGTCCAGGATTGGCATTCTCAAAGGAGAAAGATCTGATCAGGGAAGGATTGATCGATCAAGATCAGGAAGAGGAGAATGAGGAACAATTAACGAAAGAAGGGGAAAGGGCTAAAGCATCTGCTTCCACTTCCGCTGCAGAAGAAGTTGGGGGAGGTTACAAAGCCCTTATTTCAACAGACTGTTAACCACTTTAATGCCTTTATCCGGCTTTGCAACAAAGTGATCTTCGATCGCACTAAGGCGCATAAGACAGTACACTTCCCCGATTCACCAAGTAACCCTACGGAATTGATGTTGTGACACTTGAAACGCATGAAAGGAATCTAGGAACAAAACAAAGAATTGCACCCCTTGCATTTGAATGCCGGTATACTGCTCCGCCACTCAGGACACACTACCAAAGGACTCCAATCCTCATCATTGGGCAATTCAAGACGCAAGTGGTGTGTATCATCTCTAGCCTCCCTCGGTGATGTTTCATATGGGTCACTAGAATCTCCATCTGGGGCCGAAGAACGTACGATCAAAGACTTCTGAAGCGCGTCGTCTAAAGGCTCCGATCAAGCTAGGCTGAAAGCGGAGGATTCTTTCTTTACCTGTGCCCCGGACCCAAGCTCGGCTGAAGGCAAGGAATTCTTTCTAGACTGACACGCAAGCTAGGCTGAAAGCAACCCGGGTTACAGCAATGGGGATTCTCTCTTCTATTAGAAATAATATTATATTGGTGACTACTCCCTTCAGATTGAAGATTTGAAAGATAACACGCCCACCGCCGGATACTCTTCACGTGCTGATACCTATATTGGATTGGTGAACAACCCTGGAGTTTAGGACATTTGAAACTATAGAAAGACCTTAGCCGCTTTTATGATATAGTCCTGAAGACCTAACTCTTAGAAATGACCTACTAACTCATCGACAAGAAAGGACTTCGCCTTGACCTTCTGACCTAGACGTCGAACCAGTGCCTTGGATTCATCAACAAAGGGATCAAAGGAACTCATCTGTCCCTCCAAACGGAAATATTGGTTTTGTAATTTGATCTCTGACAAAGGGAGAGGGAAAGAAAGACCAATCCGTATCTTTGAAAGAAAAAGATTCTCAGAAACGCTACCACCGAACATCGACTTACTCGGCATCTTCGGATTTAAGCATTTCGTTCGTTCGTTGGCGCAAAAGCCTCGTTTGGCGGGAAAGCATTCATTCGTTTGCGGGAAAGCAAAAGCGTTAAGCATTGACTTCCTAAAGTGACTTCTTAGGGTGCTTCAACAGCGCCCAGATAATGCCTTGACCGAGCCGGAGGGAGACCTAAACAGAAGAACGACCTCGCAGTGGCAACATAGCCCATCCTCAACTCATACCTCAGATTTTGAACCATACTTTGAGTCCTCAAACTTTGAGATGGACTGGACCAACACTCTTCTTGAGATGGAATTCTCACCACTCTTATTTGACATGAACTGTAACGCTACTCTTTCAAAGATACCTAACAACCTTAGCTGGCATTGATCACTCTTCCTTCCCAATCCCTCCATTTAGAATTGCAAACATCCCAACTTCCAGAGCTACCTATGAGCCAAGGGCGGAAGGAGAGTATATTAGACTGATCAACTTCAAAACAAAACGACCTTCCTGGACTCGCTTTCATCTCCTTCTTTGAAACGACTCAAATAATTGAGTGGGCATTGGGAGCCTTATTTAATGGTGGATTCTCCTGAGCTATGAATGTCTCTGAAATCGTGATGTCAAAAAGGAATGATGTGCGATTATTAACTTGCTTCCTTCCCTCTAATTTTCATGCAGTAGTTGCATTTTTGCACTCTTACCTGGATGCGATTTTCCGCCTTGAATAGATGGAGGTGTTTTCCACCTTGAATTGAGAATTTTTGCATGCTCGATGGGATTTCTGCCTTGAATTGTGATACATTTATTATGAATTTTTGCATGCTCGATCTGATTTTCTTCGCTGGGTGGGACTGCATAGGCCTATTCTAGCATGGGGTTTCTCGGGGTAAGGCTTGTGCTTTTCCTTCCATATAAGACTAGCTATATGCTCCCTCGGTACGCCTGTATTCCTTTAGTGGATTGGAACCTACGTACTGTTGTATTGTAGCGTGATGTTTTCCCACTGCTTTCTGTCTTCACTGGATCATGTACGTGTGAACTATCATGTACGTGTTGAGGGCCTGCTACGTTCTGTCTCATTGTTGTATTGTTGGTCTAAGGCACAGCTTAGTCAGTTATTCTCGCAGTTCAGATAAGATTCGGACCGCCACTTCTCTGAAAGCATGGTGCTTGCCTCCTCCCTCCTTGGAGCTCGTCCATTCGTTGGGTGATCCCTTGCTCTCACGTTCGAGTGTTTTCTCGTCGTTTAGGCTGGTGAGTGAGATTTCTGCTCATTGCAGTCACCTCCGGGGTTCTTCGCACCTGGATAGTACCAGGACCCGTGTGCCCCGGCCCCTTGATCAGATAAAGCTGCCCGCCCGAAGCCCGACCTATGACCCACAACTCAAAATGAGCCTTGCGACGAGACGCGGACCATTACCCATGCTGCGGTTCCCTCCGGTCCGTTCCCGGGTTGGGTTAGGGGAACATCCGAGCGATGATTGCCTTCGCGGATACAAACGCGCTCACAAGGCGCACAATAAGAATAAGACCAGTAGAGACTTCATAAGAGACCATTTGAGCTGCATATCGTAATGCTCCTAGAAAGGCATATTTCGAATATAGAGGGAGTTCAAGTTACCAACAATCAACGAGTTGATCATACCCTTCTATGAACCGTACGAGCACGTCCTCTCTCACACCCCACCGCGCTTACGGCTCTATACCCCAACCCTACTTGCTCTGGACCCCCCCCCCGGTCCTCCCTTTCTATTCCTCGGTAAGCGGGCCGTGGGAGCATGGCGGGAGACAAAGTCCCCTTTTGACTGATAGAAAGCATCTCTCTTTTGTCTCTCCTGACCGAACCCGCCAAAAAAATCACAATAGAATAAGTTGTTCTTGCCGGGAGAGTAGCGTCTGAGACATCTTTATCTAAGGAGGAGGCTTCGTCGTCCGGCTCATCCTCGGAATCCGAAAATCAAACTGAGACAGAACGGATTGTTTCAGTGACATATATAATCAGACTGAATAGGATTTGAAGAGCTGTCACCATCATTCAATTCACATCAATTTAAGCAGGCAGGAAGGGCGCGAAAGTTACCGTTTATAGAATGCAAGCAAGGTAGCTTGCCTGCCAAGCCGATAGGCGAAAGGGCGAACTGATCGACTTGCATGTGTTAAGCATATAGCTAGCGTTCCTTAGTCTCAATCACAGACCTTTTTCCATTTTAGGTGAACGAGGGTTACCGGCTCTACGACCTTGCAAGGCACTACAGTAGAGCTCTTTTGGCCTGCCACTTTCTCAATCGAAAATGTCAACTGTGAAGATTCTCGCGTTTCTTTATGTAATTTCAGGATTTCTTTTCGTTGATCGGATCGAGCACATAGGAATTTTTCCTAAGTAAATTCATTCTCTTTGGCTGAAGTCAATCTTCATCAAGACAGCTGACCGAGTCGAAACCTACTGCTCAAGTCTGATTAATGCCCCGTTCATGAGCTGGTAAAGTCGAGATCAATCAACTGGGATCGGAGACTGGACGTCTATTTCACTATCCCGCTTTTGTCTAAGAAAGTCAGATGCCTATGCGGGATCATTATGAACAGGTTACGAGGCCTGAAGCAGAAGCGGCTATTGAACTGTCGGGGGGGACTGGATCAATCAAAGACACTAGTCGGTAAACCCGATCTCTTACAGGCACTGGAATTGGACGATATAGTGGCGGCTATGCATCCCGAGGAAAAATTCTTTGAAATTGGTACTGGCATCCTTGCTTCTGTCCCCGTTGCCTCTGATAGCTATGCCCCCGCCTCTCTTTTTGTCTCTGTGACTCGAGAAGCGAGTCTCGATCTCAAAAGGGTACTTGTATTAAAAAAATCGAGATCTTTCAGGTGCTCCCAGATCTGGAGCAGGCGATGGCTCTTGAAATGGGCTAGGGATGCCTAGAAAAGGTGAATAATTAGGCTATTCTGCTGCTGGTCATGGAAAAATGGATGAAACTGAAGGGTCTGCTTCGACGCTCCCGACCTTCAACTCCGAATTATGCTATGCCTTTCCTTTCGGGGAGCTTCCGCCGGCTCAGATGCTTTCTTTGCCATGGATGCCTTCGGTTTGAGGTCAGGGACTTTTTTTTCGGCTGGTGGCTGTGATGCTAGGCTAAATGCTGTTAGTGAGACTCGGTAAACCCGGTCCATTGTAGGTGCTACTTCTTGCTCTTTTGCCCCCATTTCTCTGTGATTGGCTTTAGAACCGGGAAAAAAGAGTCAACAACAATCAATCAGTTATGCCTGTCCTCTTCCTGCCTCTCTAGCTGGCTTGATCTTAGACTCCGCTACCAGAGAAGAGCCCTTGTGTCCCTAGCTAATGGATGCCTCTTCCATTAGTGCTCCTTCCTCTGATGTCTCCGCTCGGTCAACCGTCTCTGGAATTTCTGACTTTTTCGGTTCTAAAGCCACTCCGCCCGCCATCCAGTGGATCTTCACCTGGCTAGGATTCTGACTCTCGAACGGGGGGAAGGCAACCTATTAGATTGTTGACCCGACCTCAGACCTCGTTTTAGGCTGAAGTAATTGGAGGCCCATTACCCGATATGGGTATGGAATTCGTTTCACCTACCTGGTAGATATGTGTATTTTACCTCTAACCATACCTTTGCTATCTATGCTCCAACCATGATAATGATAGCGATTGGACGGTAGCAATTGGTACTTATTTCGGGGATTCAACCGACCTGGATAAACCACTTCTGCCTTTGGCTTTGCCTCATACCCGGTCTAACTCAAACTTTGACTTTGCTATGCTTGCTTTGTTAGTATAGCAAAGTTTCTAAAGCTGTTAGCGCGTAGTCTGTCTGCTCTAAAGGAAGTCGATTTATTGATTCGTCCTTCTCGGATCGTCGTCGATCCTTTTTTATTGGGCTCTCATGCCCGGCTAGACGATAAGATCAAAGTAACCCGCTTTAATTTAACCAACCTACTCTGTAATATTGTTTTCACCACCGGTTTGCCATGATTCATAAGCAGGAATCCTAGATCTTATCTAGGATGTTGCCGTCATCTTATAAGATAAAGAAGTCAAGCACATTTCTCTTCTTCCTAAGAAGTAAGGCTGACGGGCTAATAAGTCCCCGGAGCTTCAAAACAGGCCTTTTCATGCTCCGCAGAGGCCAATGAACTTCCGAAAGCTTCTTCTGATTGAGTGAACATACCGAGTACTTAAAAGTAGGGCATTGGATGGGACAAGCCGCTTCCTTTACTTTAAGCCGAGAGGGATCGTCGCTAATCCTTTAGGCCGCTTCTTTCCACTTTTTACCTCTTAGTCGACTAACTCAAGTTCCTAAACGAGACAACAGCTATCCCGCTTGCCTGTAAAGGAAGGAGTTCTTGTTCCGTTGCCGTCGTCTAACTAATACATAGTTCTGAAATAGGGATTCATATGGATTGAATCATCATAATGATGACAGCTGCTACCTTCCCATTAGAAACCATCTATCTTTCTTCAGAAGGGCGAGCTGTTTGTCACAGTAGGGCGAGCTGTTTTTCTTGCTTGGTAAAGAAAAGGGACAGTATTGGGGGGAAATTAAGGAATCCCTGCGTAATTCCCCCCATCAAAAGGAATATTGGAGGATCCTGGATTTTGAAAACCGGGATCTTCAAATAAGGGAGCGGAAGCACTCCTGTTTAGGAGTGTTTCGCGAGGTGCTTTTCCACAATCCTTATTTGGAAGAAAGGGCCGCCTACTCTCTTCAAGAGGCTTTTTGCGATTTCTTGAACGAGAGGCGGGAGGCGCTGGACATTTCGAACCCCGGATCTAGCCCGGCCGAAATGGACCGCCTAGAAATAATATCTCTGGACCAAGTGGAAAAGGACCTTCTCAGACGTGGGGACAAATCTCTCTATATTAAACAATTATTTTTAAACGGGGATTGAGATAGTTCGCGGAGAAGGGGTGCTTTATTTCGGGAGTAAAGTGATAGGGGGGTTCCATTGAGAGTAGATGGAATGTTGCACCATCTTCAACTCTTCTCGGTATCGGGAGTTTTTCGAGAAAAGGTCCCATCCTTCAATATCATGATTGGGTCAACCAGGCCAGATCATGAGTAAATAAAAAATCGAAAACGTACATAGCTGTTCCAGCTGAAATACTTGGAATAATTCTACCACTTCTACTAGGAGTAGCCTTTTTAGTGCTAGCTGAACGTAAAGTAATGGCTTTTGTGCAACGTAGAAAGGGTCCTGATGTAGTGGGATCGTTCGGATTGTTACAACCTGTAGCAGATGGTTCGAAATTGATTCTAAAAGAACCTATTTCACCAAGTAGTGCTAATTTTTTCCTTTTTAGAATGGCTCCGGTGGCTACATTTATGTTAAGTCTGGTCGCTCGGGCCGTTGTACCTTTTGATTATGGTATGGTATTGTCAGATCCGAACATAGGGCTACTTTATTTGTTTGCCATATCTTCGCTAGGTGTTTATGGAATTATTATAGCGGGTCGGTCTAGTAATTAGGGGGCGGCCGTTCGGTCGCCTATGAGACTAGGACCAATAGGTCAAAAATTGGTTTGTGCCGCAGGTGTTGAACGATCTACTCTACACAGGTGTGGGCTTACAGGGCTAGGGCTTAGGGCTCAGAAACCCTTTCTTTCATTCATCAAGAGGGCTAGACGCGCCTTTCGAACCAGTCTTTATAAACCTGGGTCGCTCACTTTTCCGGGCCGGGATCAATAAGTAGAAGTCATAAAAAGATATGTTTCTCTTCGCACCACTGATAGACTACTAAAGATTCAATTTGAAAGGCCATACTTAGTTTCGCAAGCCTTTGTCATTGTCAGTCAACTAAGTAGGTCGTTCCGCCCCCTGCGAATCCGTAAATCTGAGGAGCATGCCGCAACAAAAGGATGGTCCCCTATGCATTTCATTCTTTCCAGAAAGGAAAATTAGAAGTACCCCCATCATGGTGAACCTCTCCTTGTGATCGGGATAAGGTAAATGCCTCCCAGCCGGGGGGGGGGGGGGGCGGATCGAATCGGAGTTTCCTTAGGTAGCCACCGACCTACAGTTATCCTTAAACTTTCGTGCTTGGTGGAGAAGAAGCGAACAAAGGTACGCTCGCTTGCTGTCTTGTTCTCTGCCACGAACTGGGATCGCTCGCCAGCTAGGTCAGATTGAAGCAACATTTTTTGAGAACATATTACCCATCTTCGGGGACAAGGGGCGGAACGACCTCTCGATCTACTTACAGCAGCCCAGGAATAAAAACGTCGTCTAGGCGTTCCCTCTTGCTCCGATCTACCCTACGCCTAGGACGTTGTCTGGGCCAAGAGTGAGAGCCAGGTCACTAGCTAGGTAAGGGTCTACGATTGCTCTGCCTACCATAAATAATTTGAATTGAGCCTATACTCTTTGGAAATTACTGAAAGAGAGGCCTAGGATTTCTCACAGATCTGCTTAAAGGAACTTAAGATAAGTGCTGGACATGCTTTGTTGAGGGGCTCAACCAATCAATAGCTTCGCTTACTTCCCCAGAGTCTTTTGCCTACTTATTGACCACTGACTCCTAGATCAGCTAACGACTCTTTTGAAAGCATACAGATCCCCAATGACAATATCGTCACCCGTGGGATTGGGGGCTATGAGTTGAACTATACCTGCAATCCGTTGACATGGGTACTATTCTTCAGGGACTATCCCACATCGACGACAACTACTCTCTTTTCTGTAAAAGATTGCTGCTTAAAAAGAAGTCTGACTCTTCTTATATCAATCCCCCTTCCTTCTGGAATACGACAGCTACTACTTTGATTGAAAAATTAGAACGACTGCTGATGTGTAAGCGGAGGCATACTTTGATGTATCAAGCGCTAAGCACTAACTTCTGCGTCCTTCTTCAGACAGAATCTCCTTGCTCCCATCTATTGGAAAATCCACTCAGAGACTCAATAGTTGATAATAGTTGAATAGCTCCTCTGGTAGCCGGACTGTCATTCCCACTTTTTTCTGACCTTCCGGTTCTGAATCCGTAGGACACTTCTCTGTTCTCATGTATATCTACACGAGATCTCGAACTTGAAACGAAACATCACTCTCCTCTTTCTTTTACCTTTCTCTCTATCCAGGGGCCAAACTCACACTTTCAGGAGCTATAGCATACATGGAGCCAGCAGGGAGAGCCTTCTTGAATAGCAAAAGCCTTAAGCTTCAGACTAGTTCTAACCCCGATCCTTCTTCGGCGGATCTGTCCTTGCCTCTTTCATGATACAAAAACTTTCTTTTCATTTTATATAGATGCAAAAGTTAGCAATCCTATTTTCCTCCGTAAGAGCACATCTTACATCGCAAACTTTCTCTTTATATACCGACGATTTCTATCAAAATGGCATCAATCTCACAATGTGGTTTGAGCAATTCTATGACCAGCAAAGACTAGAATTCCCTTGTCATGAGGTAGTCTTAGGTTCATGAATTTTTCGGGATTAAACAATGCTAACTCCCTTGCTACTAGCTGCTTTTTAAAATGTGTTTGACACCCACCAGATCCAATGAAACTCACAAGCTTATCTTCGTTAGTGGAGTTAACTTGATCAATCCACAACCTCAAAACTATACCCATCAGCTTTACCAACAGCAACCAATCCGTAAGTAATTCTAGAGACTGCCCTTGTAGCTTTATCTAGTTCTGGTTGAACGAGAACTTTATAATTAAGCCTACTAATCATACCTCCAACCCCCAACACAGGGAAAATTCTGGGGTTCCAAAGCTGGCAGGCTAGGTTCCCGTTTCTTCCTCTTCTTAACCTTCTTTCCCTTCACAGCTCTAATGTCTCGCCAGAGCTCTTTGACGAACTCACTTTTCAGCACAAGTTCCTCCAGGATCAAAGGATGCCAAAAATAAGATCTTATTAACTTCCTGGTGGCTGATCCCGTTGGTCCCATCTTCTCCGCTTGTTTCAGCTGCAAGCGGAAACGTGTTTATGAGGAAGATCCTTGACAATCTAAGATCCTTACCATCTTCCTGATTCCCTGTAAACCCAATTCATGAAGCTCTCCCATTAGCTTCAGAACTCTATCACGACTGTAAACCTTCCCTACCCAGTTCTGAAGAAAAGAATCCTCCGCTTTCAGCCTAGTTTGTCACAGTAGGGCGAGCTGTTTGATAGTGACTTCTTGCGTTTGGTAGGGCGACGAAAGGCTACTTCCTTCAATCTAGGAAACAGCCGGAAACTCGAGAAGGTCGCCTTTGGAAGCGTTCGCCAGTAACCAAAGCCTTACTCCTTCCTTTTGATTATGTCGTGACGCTGACTGAATCCAATCTATAAAAAAACCCGGAAACTCAACAAAGTGCGTTCCCTTTCGTCATGTAGGTAAAGTAGGATACGAACCACTTTTGCTTTGCGGAATAAAACAATGAATGAGGCGGAATGGAGAAAGGAAAGGTCTGCAGGTATTTATTACTCTTATAAAAGAGGAACTCGAGCTTATTGCGAGAGGTGCTTTAGCAACTCGACTGAAAAGGAGAGGGACAAGGGCGGTCTTGCTTGGCACGAAGGCTGCTGGTTTGGGGGTACGGTACTAAAGGTCCTCGGACTTCCAGGCGGTTTTTATTTTGGGCAGCTGTTCACCGTTGGATCTCGCCAATACAGCCCCCTATGGTTTTTGTTACCGAGATATCTTTTTTTTCATTGTTCCCAGGGATTTTTTGGGTAATCTGCTCCCATGCTGCAAACAGTCAAATCTGAACTCAACCTTGTCGCTCTTTTTTCTTTCCTCGCGGGCAGGAAGCACACCAGCAGCGTGCGTTGCGTGATTCTACTGTGTTTTTTGCACTTGACTGGGTGGACAGTTGACCGGAAGAGAACTTCGATTCGCCCGGCCAGCAGGCGGGCGGCGTGCTTATCTTGTGTGACAACACTACAGAGCGAGTGGCTCTTCTAGGCGGGCAGCTGTGTGACAACACTACAAGGGTTTTTTTTCCTCGTGTAACATGCTATGGTCTCAATGCCCTTACGAGGTAGTGATGAGTTTCACTCGCTCTAAGCCCGGCCCACGCGCGGTTAGGAAGATTGGCCGCAATCTGAGCGGTACCACCCACCCTACCCTACCACCTATAGGCGGCCGTCCGTCCTACAGCCGCCCGAAAAGGAACTGCAGTGATCTTGAATAGGAATCCTACAGCGATAGACAGAATCCCCATAAAAATACCACTAGATCGAGCACCAGTGATTTCGTATCCGGTCAAAATCTTGGCTAATTGATCGAAGTGGGTAGCTCCAGTAGACCCATAGATCATGGAACAAATAGGGTGGGTAGGCCCAACCACCACACTACACGTATAGACGCGAACCCCCCTCGTTACCGTACGTGCGACTCTCACCGCATACGGCTCGCACAAAGACTCCTAAATCCATTCCGAGCCTTTTCTTCCCACTTCTCCCTTCAGTCGAGTTACTAAAGTACCTCTCCAATCCTCGATCAAACTTGCCCAGGCGCTATTAAATAAATGGGGGTCTTTCCTTCGCCTATCGTATATTGTATGTATCGGCTTGGCTTCGTCCAAAACTAAAACAAGAAGGCATTCCGGCGGGCGCGTGCGTGTAGGATAGCAAAAGACAGGATAAACGGGAGACTTCGCTGCCCTCAACCCTACTACGAGGATATAGGGGATAGCACAGAAGGATACTATCTATCTCCGTTGGGATTTGGGAATAGATGTATGCTGTTAACCACTCGAATGCAGCACACGCCGAAGTATTCGTAGGTATGCTCCTTGTATGACCGATCCGTAAATTAATGGCCGTTTCTAGTGTTTCGCCCAAGTGAGAGGAGGAATAAAGAATAATTGAATGAAGCAGCAAGAATGACACGGATCAACAAAAGGCGATGAAAGTGGACGAGTAATCCTGATTCTACGATCTTCCTTTGTGCGCATACACACAATAAAGTTGTCTTGGGAAAAAGATGACTGATCGACTCAATGAATCGCCTAACCTCTGAGAAGGTTGGTAATACCAGCTTTTTGTTTAGCGGTGTGCTTTGCTTTTATTTCATAAGAGTAAGAGAATCAAAAGAAGCAGAAAGACATGGGTATTGGTACCTGGGGCAAAGAGTATACAAATCATTGGTTCGGGAGCACACTCACTTGGAACTATTCTCCTCCGCTAAAGAGAAGGTTGAGTCACAGGTTCGGATGGAGCCCCGAGGGCTTAGGGTAACTTTAGGGCATATGACCAAGTCGATAACTCAGATCTGTCAACGAAGATGTCCACCGCCTGTTACCCAGAACAATTCATCTACCAACCCAGAAGGGAGATATATATTATCTTTCTTACTTCTGACCAGTGGTGCTCTATACATATCGGTGAATTTAGATATGAAAATGAAATCTCCTTTATTTAGAGGACCACTGGTCAACAGTTCCACAGAAAATCCAATTCATATCCTAACGTGAGAGAAATTGAGACATCAGACCAGTGGTACAAACTCAACAGAGAAAGTAATACTACCTAATATACTTCATAGTTATATCAAAAACCTAAACTTAGATTTCACATCACCATATGGATCAACTGGTAATAATGAATTATTAAGCATACTTCGTAGTAGGTTTAAACAAAGCATTTTCCCATCATCTGGATTAAAGTGTTTGGATACTACTGGTGATTTTCTCATCAAAAATGTTTTACATAAAAGATATGAAAGTGTTCAGCAGAATATCTCAAATGCATTATCATCCTCCATAAATTCTCGCACTGCAGTCTTCTTTTGTATACTGTTCAGTATAACAGTGTTAATGGAAATAGCTCCTGGACCTCTTTTGAACAAACCTTCATTATTATTTTCAGATAATTTACCAAATGTATTGCAATATACACGAGATGTGTATGTGAATCATGTTTGTATAATACACAAAAGTTTAAGTCCATGTGAGTGCGAGGAGCCTCTCAATCGAATTATTAGAGATATGTTTCCGCAAACCACTTTTGACCCACTTGAATTGAACTACAGAAACCTTCACCCAGTAAAGTGAAAACTATAACCTACATGCTTGGTACTATTCTTCTTGTAATTACATTAATGGATAAGACTGGATACACTCAATTAGTTCAAATGTAGATAGAATGAAATACACATTAACCTCCTTCTCCATTTACTGTTCTTTGATTCTAACCTCCTTCTCCATTTCCCGTTCTGTCCTAGTTCTTTGTTTCTAACATTCTTAGCTTACCGAGATAAGCAATTCCCTACCTAGAAAAAGATGATCAAAGGCATTGAGGATCAAGCTATCCTTCTTTTGCTGTTGAATTGAATTCTGAAGAAAGCGGGAGTTTTGGTTTTCTTGCTCAGATTCAGATTCGGCCGTTCTTCCGTTCTTGTTCTTCCGTTCTTCGTCTTCGTCTCCCACTTACCATGTCTTCTTAATTTCTAGCTGTTCGTGAAAACTAACAAGGTAATTAGAGCTTTACAACTGATTTTTATGGTCAGAAGATTTCAAATTGTACTAGCAAGAGTTATAGAAATTGTGAACTTAAATCTCAGTGGTGTTTATTTCATATGTCAGGTTCTTGGGATATTGATTGAGTCATGTTAACAAGAGAGTGAAGCATCAGATTGGTACGACATTGTTGGCTCAAAGGAGAAGTTAGGTTGTTGTACAATTTATTAAGATGGTCCTTACTTCGGACCTTTTTTTTTTGCTAAATTTGATTCAATTTTTAGTTCCCACTGATGGCTTGACCTTTTATCTTTATATGTTCTCTCTTTTGGCTGCACATTAACCAGAAAAGGGAAATCGCCATGGAGGAACCTGAAAGACCTGGAGCCATTGTGTCCAATCAAGTTTCGTACTTGGACATTTTGTATCATATATGTCTGCTTTGTTTCCAAGTTTTGTTGCCAAGGTTAGTTGATAGAAATATACTCTTTGGTAGCTCTGTATAAATGTATTGTTTTGGCATTTTAGGTATTGTTTTGGCAATGGCATTAACATTTATTTATCTTCTCCCTCATGATTTTGATGCTGAAGAGATCAGTGGGTAAACTTCCTCTTGTTGGCCTCATTAGGTGAGTTGTGAATGACTTATCTTAAGTTCTTGAAAGAATCTCTGTACCTTCTCTCAACTTCTAAGTGTTCTTGTCTCTATTATTCGTTTGTATTGATCATCTCACAAAAAATCTTCAGCTACTGTATTCTCTTCTAGTTTTACTTCCTTTTGGTGGGTAGTCTGTGTTATGTACTTGATAATTATATCACCTCTCTGTTTAAAACTTTCTTTTACACCATTTTGCTCTAGATACTAATGACGCTGCTTCTAGTCATCTTACTACATTTTGTTGTTTTGTCTCTCAAACAGATATACAATCTTTATCCAAACTTTGGTCCCAAAGAGTATTGCTTTGTCGGGATCAGTTTAATTCGATACAAAAGCTTTCCTCTTGAACCATTTTGATAGCTCGATATATAAACTCTTCCTCGATGCTTTACAGGAGCTCTCCGGGCTTAAGAATACTCTGAATTTTGAAGTTGAGCAGCTCCGTGAGGTAATGTATGTATCTTGAGCCAGCATGCTCCTCCATATCTTACCAGCTTCTTCTGTATTTTGATTACTTGATACATGGCTGATTTTTTTTCATTTCAATAACTATGGCTGAAAAGGTGTCACAAAGTCGTAACCTAAGCCAAAGCTCTGCACTCACTTTTAGAGCCATCACTCTTACATAGCTTAGAGTTTGTATAAACTCAAGGCAACAGAGGAGAACATTCACGTTTTTTGGCTTTTCAGGTACTCAAGTCAACAGAGGAGAACATCCAACTTCACTGCAGGCCCTGTTGGGGATTCAACAGAGGATAGAGACATACCTTGGGTTCGGCTACAGCCTACAAGAGCCTACAGGCTACAGGTAACCACTGTCCAGCTTGTTTTAAAGTGTAAACCAAACCCTGTGAATACATCTAGAAGCTTTAAAAGTTAATAACTATAAAAAAAACATTTAGTAATTATTAGTAAATACCAATTAGATACTAGAAGATTTAGTTGTTTAGAGTTTGTATAAAAGCTGAAAACCCTAAATAGTTTAGCATAATTCATTGCTTTTCTTGACAAGAAAAGACTGACCTAATAATATCGACTTCACGAAACATACGACTCCAGTCCTCAATGTCTTAGACATCTAACAGAGCTCTGAATTGTGAATTTGTAATGGTAAGCTATACATTGATTTAAACTCGTTCCTTTTTGTCTACTTGTCAAAACTTAAATCCTTTAAACTCTTGTGATGTGAGAGATCTCAATCGGTGACTAGTAGTACTCATGAATAAAATATAAAGCATCTCCTCTAATAGGACTAGTAGTACTCATGGCTCGTAAACCACTAAAACAGAACCTTAGTGACGTGTTTAGTTGATTGATAGTTGATTGATAATCACGAATAAATATATCTCAAGAGTTTTAGTTTTTTTCCTTTTTCTTTTACGGTATATCAAGAGTATTTGATAGTCAATTTTGTTATAAAGCGTGCTCAACATATGTTATACCTTCTTAAGTAGTTTGGGCAAAAACACTTTATAAATATTCCTTTTCCTTCAAGTATCACTATATAAGGCTCAATTGACAAATACATTAATTACACCTATTCTCTTGCCGTCTCAACAAAATTTTTTCCTTCCATATATTCATGGCAAGTGAAACTTGTTCAATACTCTCTTCCTCATTTCATTCAATAAACATGACAGATGCTTCCACTTTCCTTTGCTCAAAATTTTCTGAGATAGCATTAGCCATCAATACTTCTTACCTTCTCTTCTCTGCCTATTTCTCTTTTACTATGCAAATCGGTTTTGCTTTGCTAACTGCTGGCTCTATTCGTTCCAAAAACATCACGAATGTCATGCTCACAAACATAATGGATGCTTGCATAGGTGCTATCTCATACTTCATTTTTGGATTTGCCATAGCTTTTGGACCAACCGACGGTTTTATCGGTGATCATCACAACTTCTTTGCTTTGAACTCTTTTCCTGATTCCTCCGGCTACGACTTTAGCTTTTTCCTATTCCAGTGGACCTTTGCCATAACTCCATCGGGAATCACAAGCGGCTCTATGGCGGAACGTACACAGTTTATTGCCTACTTAATGTACTCGTTTTATTTAACTGGTTTTGTCTATCCCACAGTTTCCCATTGGTTTTGGTCAAGCAACGGTTGGGCTAGTGCAACACGAGATCACAACAGCCTCTTGTTTAGCTCGGGTGCAATCGACTTTGCTGGATCCGGAGTGGTTCATATGGTCGGCGGGATAGCGGGTCTTTGGGGATCTTTCATAGAAGGACCAAGAGTCGGAATGTTCGATGGATCAAGAAGGGCTTCTACTGTACATAGTCATGATGTTCCCCTTGTAGTGTTAGGTACCTTCCTGGTATGGTTTGGTTGGCATGGTTATAATGCAGGGTCATTCTTAACTATCTTGCAAAGCTACGAGCAGCAGTTTCCTTACTATGGTCAGTGGAGTGCCATCGGACGAACCGCAGTGACCACAACGCTGGCTGGGTGCACAGCGGCATTAACCACATTATTCACTAAACGTTTCTTAGGATCTCACTGGAAGGTCACTGACGCTTGTTCAGGACTACTCACTGGGCTGGTTGCAATCACCTCAGGCTGCGCTGTTGTCGATCCTTGGGCTAGTATTGTGTGTGGCGTTGTCGCTGCGTTGGTCAAGATTGGACTTGATAAGCTAGCTAAGAAACTTAAATTTGACGACCCTCTTAATGCTGCGCAGCTGCATGGTGGTTGTGGCGCATGGGGCTTACTCTTCACCGGATTATTCGCTACCAAGAAGTTTGTGAACGAGGTTTATTCGGGCGATGGCAGTAGGCCGTACGGACTGCTGATGGGCGGAGGATGGAAGCTACTATCAGCACAGATCGTTGAAATCATTGTCATCTTCTCGTGGGTGACGTTAACAATTGTTCCCTTGTTTTATGGACTTCATAGATTCAATCTTCTCAGGATATCTACGGAGGAAGAGCTGGCTGGTATTGATATAACAAGTCATGGTGGATTTGCCTATCATTACGAAGATAAGGATGCGGTATCCAGAAGATCAGTCGACCAGGCCTTAGGTGGGAGAGAAGGTTTTTAATAGGAAGAAAGAATTCAATGAATAAAAAAAGTGTTTCATGCAGTTCTAGGAAGAGATAACTTGTGGCTGGCTAAAAGTGAAATGGTGAAGAAATTATCCATGCGTATTTTCATTTTTTTTTTATCTTTAATGTTTTTTTGTAAACTTATGTGTTAAGTATTGAACGAAATTGGTTTGGTTCCGTTTGTTGTATTATTTTGAATACTTACAATATGGTTTAATTCCGTTTGGATCCAAATATACCCGATTCGTTGTTTTCTATTTATTATTTTGAATTTGTTTGAATGTATTTGGATAAAGAATATTTTCTGGGTTTTTGATGGAGATTGAACAAACATGCCACAATTCTTAAACGGAAATATTATCTTTGACTGAAGAAAATTCTTTAAAACACACACCACTAAGAAGAAGAAGAACTAGGTTCTGTGCATAAAATATCAACATCAAATTATCCATGTGTACCAGTCCAAATCTTACACCATTAAGCCAAAATCTTACTACCATAAAGAGAAACTTTACGTGACTGAGATTATTTGCTTTCCTCTTTCTCTCTGCTGCATAACCTGCCTTCGAATCATTTCAAGCATTGAAACCATTTGTTCTTGCTTTGGTAATTGTGGAGTTAAATGACTGTCACATTGTTAGCATTTATCAACATCCTCACAGACGCTTCCCAGTCTATAAATTGCCCGACACCAATACTAGAGGCATAAAATCCTCACTTACAGAAGAAGCTAAGGATTTCAAAACTGTTACCTATGCTGAGTTGGTTGGATCTTTGGAGGCCCATGAGAAGAAATTCTTCATAGATAATAAAGGAGAAGGTGAAGGAGCTTTCCATGCACGTTTCAGGAGTATGAATCTAGAAAACAAGAGCAAACAAACATAGGTAAAACGAGTTACAGAGAAAATACGTGGTTTGGTTTCTGCAAAAGAGACAATCAGAATGAAAAAGTGTTCTGGCTCAAGAATGGTAGATATTAGATATACAATGGTTTAATATGGGTTATGTAAATAACCGGTTTGTACCGGATAGACTTTACTTGTATATAATCTCTGTATCATACATTAATTGTGAATAACAGAAATCATCATTTCCATTCTCATCTTCTTCCTCTTTTCTCTACCATCTTCATCGATTCTGTTCGTTCCACTTAACTAATATGGTATCAGAGCTATACGCTTAGCTCAGATTTTGTTTTCTTTTTACTCTGATCGTTTTATTGTTGGTGATTTGTTGTGTGCTCGTTTGTGTCGATATGGGAGTTCCGATCCGGAAAAGTACTCGTCGTCAGGGTAAATCCACCGGTGCTGGGAGTTCTGCTTCAAAATCAAAAGCTCCGATGAGCTCTTTCTCTTCGATTCTGGCAGATCCAACTCTGGGTGTTCCGATCACTTCCGGTTCTGAGATCGATACTGTGGATAGCCCACACTCACCGTTTTTTCTTCACAGCGCTGATCATCCTGGCCTCTCTCTCGTTGTAGATCGTCTCGATGGTACGAACTACAACCACTGGTGCTCTGCGATAAAGATTGCTCTTGATGCAAAGAACAAACTCGCTTTCATCGATGGTTCTCTACCTCGTCCGGATGAAGGTAATCCTATCTTTCGAATCTGGTCTAGATGCAACAGTATGGTCAAATCGTGGATGTTGAATGCTGTTTCTAAGCAGATCTATGGTAGTATTTTGAACTTTGATGATGCTACTATGATATGGAAAGATCTGCACAATAGATTTCATATGACAAACTTGCCGAGAACCTTTCATTTGATTCAGCAGATTCAAGATCTGCGTCAGGGTTCCATGGATTTGTCAAGCTATTACACTGCTTTGAAAACTCTATGGGATCAACTTGACGGCAGTGAACCTACTGAATCATGTTTGTGTTGTCGTTCTTTCAACTGTGTGAGCAAACACAATTTTCAAGCGAAGGTTGATAGAGGACGACTCATTAAGTTTTTGGCTTGTTTAAACGAGTCTTACTCTATCATCAGGGGTCAAATCATCATGAAGAAGCCTCTACCTGATATTGCTGAAGTTTACAACATCTTAGATCAAGATGATAGTCAGAGACAATTTGGTGTGAGTGTTGTACCAGCTGCTTTTCAGGTTGGGAATGTTGTGCCACATCCTGGAGTGATGAATGTCACGGTTCCTCACACCTCTGCTGGATCTGTTAATTCTGCATATCAGTCTCATAAGAAGGATAAACCAATTTGCTCTCATTGTGGTTTTACTGGCCATGTTGTGGACCGTTGTTACAAGCTACATGGTTATCCACCTGGATGGAAGCCTAGGAAGCAACAATTTGCTTCTTCTCAATCTTCTCAATCGTCTAGTATGTCCCCTGCTGTTACAGCCCAAGTTTCTGGTACGATTGGTGTTTCTGACAAGAAATCCGATGGTTTGGAGAGTTTGATTGGGAACTTGTCTAAAGATCAGTTGCAGAACTTCATTGCGTATTTCAGCTCTCACCTTGTTCCTCAGTCCACCTCTCCGACCACACCAAAATCAACGAATGAAGCTTCACCTTCTGGTATTCTCTTCTCTAATCCTACCTATTGCTTTATTGGAATATTGACTGTTGCTCAATGTGTGGCAAATAAAAGATCATGGATTATTGATTCTGGTGTTACTCATCATGTCAGTCATGATAGGAGTTTATTTGGTGATCTTGATATGTCTATTCGTCAGCATGTTAATCTTCCCAATGGCAGTTTAGTTATGGTAGCTGGTATTGGTACAGTGGTGATCAATGGTTCTATCAGTTTGAGAAATGTTCTGTATATACCAGATTTCAGGCTAAATCTTCTCAGTATAAGTTCGTTGACTACAGACCTTGGTTCTTGTGTTATCTTTGATCCTAGTTCTTGCCTGATACAGGATCCTATCAGGGGATTGACGATTGGAAGAGGTAGAAGGATTGCTAATCTTTACATGTTGGACGTTGAAGACCCTGCAGATTCAAGACAACTATCTTCTTGTAGTTTGAATGCTGTAATAGATTCTGCTGTTTGGCATAAGAGACTTGGTCACACTTCTTTTTCTCGGATTGATATGCTTACAGACGTTCTTGGTATTTCTAAACAAAGGAATAAAGGGGTTATACATTGTGATATTTGTCAAAGAGCAAAACAGAAGAAATTGCCATATTCTAGTAGAAACAACTTTTGTTCTGCACCTTTCGATCTGTTACATATCGATGTTTGGGGACCGTTTTCAGAACCAACAGTGGAAGGGTTTAAATATTTTTTGACAATAGTAGATGATCACAGCAGAGTAACTTGGATTTACTTACTCAAATTGAAGAGTGATGTGTTGAAAGTTTTTCCTGATTTCTTACAAATGGTGGAGACTCAGTTTGATAAGAAGGTTCGCAGTGTAAGGTCGGATAATGCTCCGGAGCTAAAGTTTACTGATCTTTATCGCAATAAAGGGATCGTAGCTTACCATTCTTGTCCAGAAACTCCAGAGCAGAACTCCGTTGTTGAAAGGAAGCACCAACACATTCTGAATGTTGCTCGTGCTCTCCTTTTCCAGTCTAACCTTCCTTTATCGTTATGGGGAGATTGTATTTTGACTGTCGTGTTTCTTATCAACAAAACACCTTCACCACTATTAGACAACCAAACACCGTTTGAGAAGCTCACAAGTAAGACACCAGAGTACACCGATTTAAGAACCTTCGGTTGTCTATGTTACGCAAGAACTTCTCCGAAACAGAGAACAAAGTTTGAAGATAGAGCCAGAGCTTGTGTGTTTTTGGGATATCCAGCAGGTTATAAAGGTTACAAACTGATGGATATTGAGAGCAATGCTGTTTTTATCTCCAGGAATGTAAAATTCTTTGAAGATATCTTCCCTTTTCAGAACACACAACCCACCAATGACGCCACACGATTCTTTCCCCATTTGTGTACACGCGTTGACGATAGAGGAGAGTCTTCTGGCACTGTAAGTGAGGGGGAATCAGTGACTAAGATTGATGAGATAATTCCAAGAAAACGAGTTTCACGACCTCCGGGTTATCTTCAAGATTATCAATGCAACTCTTTACAAGAATCTACAGTTTATTCTATCTCACAGGTTTTATCTTATTCCAATCTATCAGATCCTTTTTGTGCTTATGTCAATGCTTTGACAAAATATCCTACTCCTACTAGTTATCATCAAGCTAGTAAGATTAAGGAATTTTGTGATGCTATGGATACTGAGATAGGGGCTATGGAAAGGACAAACACATGGTTCATATGTTCTTTGCCTCCAGGTAAAAAGCCTGTCGGATGTAAATGGGTGTATACGGTGAAACTCTATGCCGATGGCAGTCTTAAGCGTTACAAGGCTCGCTTAGTAGCCAAGGGATATACTCAAAGAGAGGGTCTTGACTATGTGGAAACTTTCTCTCCAGTTGCAAGAATGGCCACAGTCAAGTTTCTTCTTGCGGTTGCAGCTCCCAGAAAGTGGTTTTTAGATCAGCTGGATGTTTCTAACGCTTTTCTTAATGGAGACTTGAAGGAAGAGATTTATATGGTTCTACCACCTGGTTATACACCAAAACAGGGGGAATCTTTTCCACCAAATGCTGTTTGTAAACTCCAAAAGTCTATATATTGTTTAAAGCAAGCATCAAGGCAATGGTTTCTCAAATTCTCTCAGTCTTTACTCTCTTTGGGTTTCAAGGGTGGTTCTGGTGATGATACCCTTTTCACAAGGCAGTCAGGAGATGTTGATATGGCAGTCTTGGTGTATGTAGATGATATTATCATTGCTAGTAGTTCTTCTCTCGCCACTGCCTCTCTTACTGCTGCCTTGAAGGAAACGTTTAAGCTGAGAGAATTGGGTCCTCTTAAATATTTTTTGGGGCTTGAGGTTGCAAGAACTTCTGCAGGTATTTCTATTTGTCAGAGGAAATATGTTCTTGACTTGTTGGATGAAACTGGTCTCTTAGGATGCTGTCCATCTCCTATTCCCATGGATCCTAGTGATGTATTGAATGGAGAAACTGGGAAATTGTTGACAAATGTGAAACAGTATCGCCGACTGATTGGAAAAATCATGTACCTGACTTTTACTCGACCTGACATCACTTTTGCAGTCCATAAGCTTTGCCAGTTCACATCAGCTCCGAGACAACCTCATCTGACTGCTGCATATAAGGTTTTACATTACCTTAAAGGCACAGTTGGTCAAGGTATGTTTTACTCTGCTACCTCTGATTTTCGGCTGAAAGCTTTTGCAGACGCGGACTAGGGTCGAGACACGGATAGCAGGCGTTCCGTTTCTGGCATTTGTACTTTTCTTGGTCCATCATTGGTCTCTTGGAAGTCAAATAAACAAGACACAATCTCCATGTCCTCTGCGGAGTCTGAATATCGATCTATGGGTGCAGCAGTGAAAGAAATTCTTTGGATAAGGAAGCTTATGGTTGATTTATGGGTTGATATGTCTGAAGCTTCTACACTTTAATGTGATAACACAGCTGCTCTCTATATAGCTAACAATTCGGTCTTCCATGAACGGACCAAACATCTGGAAATGGATTGTCACATTGTGAGGGAAAAGGTTCAGTTGGGGATTATCAATACACTTCATGTGGACACTAAACACCAGCTCGCTGATGTGTTCACTAAACCATTGTTTACTCCACAGTTCTTGAGACTCATTCGCAAGATGGGTGTTATTAACATATACACTCCATCTTGAGGGGGAATATTAGATATACAATGGTTTAATATGGGTTATGTAAATAACCGGTTTGTACGGATAGACTTTACTTGTATATAATCTCTGTTTCATACATTAATTGTGAATAACAGAAATCATCATTTTCATTCTCATCTTCTTCCTCTTTTCTCTACCATCTTCATCGATTCTGTTCGTTCCACTTAACTAATAGTAGAATCAGGCCTAACTACGAAAGAAACGGAGAGAACTTGCATCCACTGTCGCAAAGCAGGACATCTAGTGAAAGATTGCAAAAACAAAAATGGAGAACAAACTCATGCCATTAAAGAAAATAATAAAGAAGAAGAAGACTATCATATGTTCACACCAAGACAAGAAGGTCAAGAAACTCTTGAAGAGAACGTCTGGCTCATTGACAGTGGCTGCACAAATCATATGACTTCAGGTGAGAAACTATTCACTAACCTCGACACAAATTACAATGTTCCTATACATCTATGTAATAAAGCTGTTTAGACGACTATAAGAAAGGAAGACACTGAAGTCACAACAAAGAAGGGCAAGAGACTCATCAGAGATGTTCTTCTGGTTCCTAAGATTGCCAAAAATCTATTAAGTGTTTCTCAGATGATCGCAAATAGATATGAAGTTACTTTTAACCAAGGGGGCTGTATTATTTATGATCCAGTAGGAGGAAGATAGCTGAGATATCTACGATCAAGAAGAGCTTTTACCTCAAGTGGCGCACAAACGAAGAATCTACAATGATGGCATCAAGGAAATCGCCTTTTCAGGTCGTCAAGGAGTTGGCTTGCTATTGCTGCAAATCAGGATAAGTCATCACCTGTGGATCATAAGAAAGAGATGAATGAAGATGGAGCTGATAGAAACAAGTCAACAAGTGGAAGAAACAATCAAAAAGAGTCAGAAACTGAAGCTGTGAAGCTAAGATCAGTAAGTAAAGTTAAGAACCAGAAAAGTTCGGAAACAAACAAGAAAGGAGACAAGAGTAGAGAAACAGAAGATGTGGTCAAGGAACCAAACTGATCAAGAGGGTGATCAAAAGAGACAACCTGGAGAAAACTGAAAATCAGAGAAAAGACCTGCAAAAGGGATGCAGAGACAGAGAAGAAGAATCAAGCGTCAAAGTACAAAAGGTTAAGGTTTCAAAAATTGGAAACCATTGGTAAAAGTGAAGTTGACAACCAGAGGCCAGTGCTTCAAAACCAAAACAGATTTTATGTTTCTAAATCCACAAGATTCCGATTAGCTGTTTACTGAAGACAACCTCATCTGCTCAAATTCAAACCAGAACCAACAATTCAAAACCTTAAATGGAGATGTAATAATGTCAAAGGTTCAAGAGAAGCAAACTCAAGTAAAATAATATATTCACCACACCAAGCTTCTTATACATTTAGGATAGAGAACTGAGAGTAAGACACTGAATAAGACAAATGCTTCTTTTATTATAAGACAAACGAGACAAGTTTGAGAAAAATGCTCGGAGTCTCTCCCCTCCCCTTACAAAAGTATTCTGATATTGGATACCTACCCTATTACCCCTCCTACCCTTTAAGTACTACTACTAAACCCTACTGATTCCTTGTCTCTACACCAAAGAGCCGTTGTGGCCACTTTACCGTAGGACAGTGACATTATTGATATTAAACTTACACCCCCTGCCCAATAGAGGCCTACTACTTCCTCTTGGACCTACTGGATCTCTGTTGTTGGACTCCTAGCCACTTGTTGGGCTTCTCTTCCTCCTTTGGTAACGATAGAGAATGGGAGGGTGCTGATTCTCAAACGTATCATTACCCCCCCCCCCCTCTTTGAAATTCACCTTGTCCTCAAGGTTGAAGAGTGGAAATTGCCCTTTGATTGTGGTAACCCACTCCCACGAACACTCATAGTCAGGAAGACCCTTCCACTTGATAAGAACCTCTGCTTGTCCTGAACGGGGGTTAATGCGTGCTCCCAGTACCTTGTCTGGCTCAGCCTCGAGGACCGCATCTTCAGTCAGTTGACTCGGAATGGAGGAAGAAACCACCTGATCTCCTACTGCCTTCTTCAACTGGGATACGTGGAATGTAGGATGTATCTTAGCTTCCTGCGGTAGTTTGAGGCGGTAAGCAACAACTCCTACACGTGCTTCTACTCGATAGGGACCATAGAAACGAGCTGTGAGCTTCTCATTTGTTCTCCTGGCTAATGAGCGAAGACGAAAGGGTCGCATCTTGAGAAAAACCTGATCACCCACTCAGGGGCGGACCCAGCCAAAAAATTTAATGGGGGCAGATTGTCACAAGATGCTATTGAACCTTTGACCTTACACATTTTAACCTTGTTCACAAACCATTTTGCCAATGAATAATTTATGCATAGTGTAAATTTTTAAAATTTTTGTATTTTACTGGTGACAGCTGCCACCACAACCCTTAACGTGGGTCCGCCACTGCACCCACTTGAAACTCTATCTCTCTGCGATGAGCATCAGCCTGTGTTTTCATCCGCTGTTGAGCCTTGTGTAAGTGTTCCTTGATCAAACCCAACGCGGTGTCTCTTTCCTGCAGCTGCTGGTCCCACTACAACAAATATGGGTATTGATAGCATACGATTAACGCTATGATATGGTTATTATAGCGTTTTCATGAACGTTATTAAACGAGACGCTATAATAGGGGGACTATATACGATAGCATTTTTGGGCTTGTGCTATCGTAGGGTATCCTGTAATAGCATATACCATGTGCTATATTATAATTTCTAATAACATATATATAGTGCTATATTTAAGTATATAATAGTACTTTATGTCTGCTATATGTACGGTAAACGTAGCTATCTGTTGTTGCTATGATTTTATTTTGTAGTAGCTCTATGTTAATGCCATTTGATTAGTTATCTTAACATCGGTGTTGAGCTATTTGTATCGGAGTTGTAGCTTTTATTATGTGCTACTAAGTTGTATACAATGACTTCATCTGCCTACTATTACGTTTGGTTTCTGATTACTATTAACCGTTTTTTATACAGCATATTCAAATGAAGTTACAGTTTGAAAGTAACCTGTGATAAAGCTGAAATTGTATTCTAGAATAGAAAATATCAAACATTGTTATGATACAAAATGAGCATACGATCCAATTCCATAAATCCCAAACAAAGAACAAAAGTCTCATGCATTTGCCAGAACAACGAAAGTAGAAAATCATACGGTTCTTAGTCGACATCAAATGATGACAACTTTTTCTTCATGCCATGCTATAGTGGTACCAATAGCATCCTCCATACACTCAATAGCAGAATTAGGCCTCCAAACCTTCGCATCAGGCACCTTGACTACATCAATCCACACACGAACTGCATTATGACCCAAGGGAATAAAATGCACTAACTGCTCTGGGGTTTTTGAAGACCAGCGTCCTTCTGCAACAACCCTATTCTTACCGGTAATGTCCAGCAGTCTGCACTTCTGATCCTCCTTGACAATCCGTTTCGGAGAAGTGTGCTGCATAGTATAAATAATATGCAACGTTTACCAAAGGCATCAGTGCTAACATATTTTATAAGTAAGAAAACGTTGAAATTTACCTGCTGAGATGAACTTGAAGGAGATTGTGTAAGTGGTTTTGAACTCTTCACAGGAGCTGCTGGAGTGAGTCCTTGTGACTGCATGCGAGGAGATGCTGTAGCTGGTGCCTCTGTACTTAAATCTTCGATTAAAACTCTGTTGAATGGCCATGCTACAAACGACTTCAAAGAGTCATGAAGATTTGAGAGTTCTTCTGTTGGCCGCCAAAGAAATGTCTCAGGTTCATTAACCGCATCGACAAAAACTTTAATGGAATTTGGTCCAAGAGGAAGGCCATTCACCAAAGCTTTGGGATCACGAGTCTGCCAACGGCCTTCAGCAATAGGTTTATCATCATTTGATAGCCAATGTAGAAGTTTGCACTTGTTCATGGAAGTTATATTTGGGCTCTGTTAAACAAAATTATTCCAATATAGAAAATATTACTAGATTTAAGAACACTAAAACATAGAGATCAAATCCTAAGTACAATCAATCAGATTAAGAAAACATTACCTTAGGCGGAATGTCTTCTGGTCCTAACTCCTGCTCAATAGCCTCAACACAATCCTGAGGCCACGCAATAGTTTCTCCTACAGCTTGACCAATACTAAACATATTTGCCGCAGGTCTCCAAAGAAATGCATCTTCTTGAAAAACCGTCTCAACCAACACCTTCACTGAATTAGGGCCCAATGATACATTGTTGACGAAGTCCATGTGATCAAAAGACAGAATACAACCTTCGGCTACTTTAAATTTAGAGCCAGACCAATCATATAGAATGCACTTAGGCTGCGGTATTTGGTTTACACTTTACAAATGTAAATAATAGTTAGAATCTGTTAACCATTCAGTGAACAACCTCAACAAATCTCATTATATATTAACACTTACTCTTGGCGTTGAATGTTCACCAACTTCCAAAAATTGACGCTAGAAAATGAGAAGGAATGTAATTAGTTACCATTTTCTTAGACCATTAATCCAATGATATGAATTTCCAGACTTACAGGACTATTCAGTTTCGCAAGAGCATCTTGTAATTCATTGACCTGCTGCTGCAACTGAATATGGCTCTGTTGCATTTGAGTCACATACTTGCTTTTCATCTGGAAACAAGCAAGTTTGGACATACTCATTCCTCTACCCATTGCCCTCAGGCGTCCAGGATTGTCAGGTCGCAATATCTGAGCAAGAGTGTCTTCTTTTGGGTTTGATGATGATGATGATGGAGCATCAGACAGAACGAACTCATTTGCCATTTCCTATTAAATGTCGGACTTATGTTTATAGAGGTAAATTATAATGAAAAACATAGAAGAGAGGATCACAAAATAAATGACTTACAATCTTTGCAGCAGCATCCGTGTTCACTGCTGTCCCATCGTTTTTAGTTCGTGACTTGACCCACACATTCAGTCTAGTCACTTCATCTGTGCTCTCTTTTCTCTGCGTAATTATAACACACATTCAGTGATATTAAGAAACCATTGTCAAAACTGGTGGACAAAATATATTGATAATCACTAACTGACACTTACTAAATCTTCGGCCAATCTAACCATTCCTTTACGGCTACATGTGTGAGGAATCTGGTTACGTCTTCTTTCCTTGTATGAATCACTAACAGCCTATATAAAAGAATTAGCACACTCTATGTGGAAGATTAATTAAGTACAAGTTAGTACCTTAAACTCTTGACTAGTCTTCTCTTTGACAAACTTCCTCCACTCTAGCGTAAGAACATTGTCTGGTCGCAGCTTCATTCTTTCTACGTTGTTCAGATCTTTCCTAATCTGATTAACCAAACGTGACTTAGAGGCCCTCCATAGACATCCCATTTACTTCAAAACAGCCGCTTTCTCATATTCTCCATCTAGTTCAAATCATATCTACAATAAAGTAAAAAAGAAAAAAGATAAGATAAGAGTACTTAGAGCAAATTATTTGTGATTGTGACTTGAAATTAAAATACCTGAACAGATTTCCATAGAATTGTCTTCAGCTCCTCACCAATTTTCCTCCAATCATCTATCACAACAGGAACATGTTCTCTTACCAAGGGACCTAAGTAGGAAGACAACTTAATTGATCCTTCTCCACACGATTCTCCAAATTCAGTGAACTGTACTCTTATTCGTGTATTAGGATCCTTGGCAATATCTTTCATCTTTGTTGGTCCTTTGTGTTTTTTAGTCTGGGGCGGAACTGAAGTTGTAGCATCCTCAGAAACAGCAGCTGACTCTTTATCGGCTCCTTGTTCTGTAACGTCCTTAGCAGCTTGACCAACCATATGGCTATCTATCAAAGTCTGATCCGGTTGTGGTTCATCAACCTGTGTGTCTTGAGGCTGCGTGTCCTGTGGCAATATGGTGCCAACGAATTCAGGTTCTTCTTCTTGTACGTTGGTCTTCCTTTTCCTTCCACCCTTTTTTCCCTTGCCCATCTGATACGTCTGTAAAACTAAGACGGAAACTCAAATATAGACTCAAAGACAGACCAAGTATCCAAAACAAAAATATAACAGTCATGCAAAACCAATCAAATATAGACTCAAATGAACGCGATCACACAAAAATTCCTTCACAATCAGCTCTGGCATTTTGAGCCTCATCTGGTACGTCTTCTAGAGTCATATCAATATCCGAAGGTAATGGTCCAACATCTACATACCCATCTTCCACATTCTCATCACTGTATCTTCTAGATGGACCTTTCAAAACTACATACCAACTAGATTCATCATTCTCCCTTGAATAAAATATTTGTCTCGCTTGAGAGGCTAAAATGAATGGGTCCTTCACAAATGACACTTGGCTCTGATTCATATTAACCAGCGTAAAGCCTTCTTCTACCTTAACACCGTTACCTTTAACCGCCCACGGACACCGAAATATTGGGACGTAGAAGACATTGTAG
>NC_141894.1:33447496-33492346 GCF_030686135.1 Camelina sativa | reverse complement strand
TATGTTAGTGTTTCTGGGGTTAAAATGTGTCTTAATCCATTGAAACTAACTAATTATAAGACTTAAAGATAGATGTGGAGAGTTTAAAAGCCACTTATACCCATTTTGTCCGAAAACAGGCTAAAACAAAGAAAACATTGCTTAGAAGCTGTAAACAGCTATGTTAGTATTTCTGGGGTTAAAATGTGTCTTAATCCATTGAAACTAACTAATTATAAGACTTTAAGATAGATGTGGAGAGTTTAAAAGCCACTTATACCCATTTTGTCCCAAAAGAGGGTAAAACCAAGAAAACATTGCTTAGAAGCTGTAAATAGCTATGTTAGTGTTTCTGGGGTTAAAATGTGTCTTAATCCAATGCAACTAACTAATTATAAGAGTTTGAGATTGATGAGGAGAGTTAAAAAGCCACTTATACCCATTTTGTCCCAAAACAGGCTAAAACCAAGAAAACATTGCTTAGAAGCTGTAAACAGCTATGTTAGTGTTTCTGGGGTTAAAATGTGTCTTAATCCAATGCAACTAAACTAATTATAGGAGTTTGAGATAGATGTGGAGAGTTTAAAAGCCACTTATACCCATTTTGTCCCAAAACAGGCTAAAACCAAGAAAACATTGCTTAGAAGCTGTAAACAGCTATGTTAGTGTTTCTGGGGTTAAAATGTGTCTTAATCCATTGAAACTAAGTAATTATAAGACTTTAAGATAGATGTGGAGAGTTTAAAAGCCACTTATACCCATTTTGTCCCAAAACAGGCTAAAACCAAGAAAACATTGCTTAGAAGCTGTAAACAGCTATGTTAGTGTTTCTAGGGTTAAAATGTGTCTTAATCCAATGCAACTAACTAATTATTGGAGTTTGAGATAGATGTGGAGAGTTTAAAAGCCACTTATACCCATTTTGTCCCAAAATAGGCTAAAACCAAGAAAACATTGCTTAGAAGCTGTAAACAGCTATGTTAGTGTTTCTGGGGTTAAAATGTGTCTTAATCCAATGCAACTAACTAATTATAGGAGTTTGAGATAGATGTGGAGAGTTTAAAAGCCACTTATACCCATTTTGTCCCAAAACAGGCTAAAACCAAGAAAACATTGCTTAGAAGCTGTAAACAGCTATGTTAGTGTTTCTGGGGTTGAAATGTGTCTTAATCCAATGCAACTGACTAGTTATCAGAGTTTGAGATAGATGTGGAGAGTTTAAAAGCCACTTATACCCATTTTGTCCCAAAACAGGCTAAAACCAAGAAAACATTGCTTAGAAGCTGTAAACAGCTATGTTAGTGTGTCTGGGGTTAAAATGTGTCTTAATCCAATGCAACTAACTAATTATAAGAGTTTGAGATTGATGTGGAGTGTTTAAAAGCCACTTATACCCATTTTGTCCCAAAACAGGCTGAAACCAAGAAAACATTGTTTAGAAGCTGTAAACAGCTATGTTAATGTTTCTGGGGTTAAAATATGTCTTAATCCAATGCAACTGACTAGTTATAATAAGAGTTTGAGATAGATGTGGAGAGTTTAAAAGCCACTTATACCCATTTTGTCCCAAATTAAGCTAAAACCAAGAAAACATTGCTTAGAAGTTGTAAACAGCTATGTTAGTGTTTCTGGGGTTAAAATGTGTCTTAATCCATTGAAACTAACTAATTATAAGACTTAAAGATAGATGTGGAGAGTTTAAAAGCCACTTATACCCATTTTGTCCCAAAAGAGGGTAAAACCAAGAAACATTGCTTAGAAGCTGTAAACAGCTATGTTAGTGTTTCTGGGGTTAAAATGTGTCTTAATCCAATGCAACTAACTAATTATAAGAGTTTGAGATTGATGAGGAGAGTTTAAAAGCCACTTATACCCATTTTGTCCCAAAACAGGCTAAAACCAAGAAAACATTGTTTAGAAGCTGTAAAACAGCTATGTTAGTGTTTCTGGGGTTAAAATGTGTCTTAATCCAATGCAACTAACTAATTATAGGAGTTTGAGATAGATGTGGAGAGTTTAAAAGCCACTTATACCCATTTTGTCCCAAAACAGGCTAAAACCAAGAAAACATTGCTTAGAAGCTGTAAACAGCTATGTTAGTGTTTCTGGGGTTAAAATGTGTCTGAATCCTATGCAACTAACTAATTATAGGAGTTTGAGATAGATGTGGAGAGTTTAAAAGCCACTTATACCCATTTTGTCCCAAAACAGGGCTAAAACCAAGAAAACATTGTTTAGAAGCTGTAAAACAGCTATGTTAGTGTTTCTGGGGTTAAAATGTGTCTTAATCCAATGCAACTGACTAGTTATAAGAGTTTGAGATAGATGTGGAGAGTTTAAAAGCCACTTATACCCATTTTTGTCCCAAAACAGGCTAAAACCAAGAAAACATTGCTTAGAAGCTGTAAACAGCTATGTTAGTGTTTCTGGGGTTAAAATGTGTCTTAATCCAATGCAACTAACTAATTATAGGAGTTTGAGATAGATGTGGAGAGTGTAAAAGCCACTTATACCCATTTTGTCCCAAAACAGGCTAAAACCAACAAAACATTGCTTAGAAGCTGTAAACAGCTATGTTAGTGTTTCTGGGGTTAAAATGTGTCTTAATCCAATGCAACTAACTAATTATAGGAGATTGAGATAGATGTGGAGAGTTTAAAAGCCACTTATACCCATTTTGTCCCAAAACAGGCTAAAACCAATAAAACATTGCTTAGAAGCTGTAAACAGCTATGTTAGTGTTTCTGGGGTTAAAATGTGTCTTAATCCATTGAAACTAACTAATTATAGGAGTTTGAGATAGATGTGGAGAGTTTAAAGCCACTTATACCCATTTTGTCCCAAAACAGGCTAAAACCAAGAAAACATTGCTTAGAAGCTGTAAACAGCTATGTTAGTGTTTCTGGGGTTAAACTGTGTCTTTATCCAATGCAACTAACTAATTATAGGAGTTTGAGATAGATGTGGAGAGTTTAAAAGCCACTTATACCCATTTTGTCCCAAAACAGGCTAAAACCAAGAAAACATTGCTTAGAAGCTGTAAACAGCTATGTTAGTGTTTCTGGGGTTAAAATGTGTCTTAATCCAATGCAACTAACTAATTATAGGAGATTGAGATAGATGTGGAGAGTTTAAAAGCCACTTATACCCATTTTGTCCCAAAACAGGCTAAAACCAAGAAAACATTGCTTAGAAGCTGTAAACAGTTATGTTAGTGTTTCTGGGGTTAAAATGTGTCTTAATCCAATGCAACTAACTAATTATAGGAGGTTGAGATAGATGTGGAGAGTTTAAAAGCCACTTATACCCATTTTGTCCCAAAACAGGCTAAAACCAAGAAAACATTGCTTAGAAGCTGTAAACGGCTATGTTAGTGTTTCTGGGGTTAAAATGTGTCTGAATCAAATGCAACTAACTAATTATAGGAGTTTGAGATAGATGTGGAGAGTTTAAAAGCCACTTATACCCATTTTGTCCCAAAACAGGCTAAAACCAAGAAAACATTGCTTAGAAGCTGTAAACAGATATGTTAGTGTTTCTGGGGTTAAAATGTGTCTTAATCCAATGCAACTAACTAATTATAGGAGTTTGAGATAGATGTGGAGAGTTTAAAAGCCACTTATACCCATTTTGTCCCAAAACAGGCTAAAACCAAGAAAACATTGCTTAGAAGCTGTAAACGGCTATGTTAGTGTTTCTGGGGTTAAAATGTGTCTTAATCCATTGAAACTAACTAATTATAAGACTTTAAGATAGATGTGGAGAGTTTAAAAGCCACTTATACCCATTTTGTCCCAAAACAGGCTAAAACCAAGAAAACATTGTTTAGAAGCTGTAAACAGCTATGTTAATGTTTCTGGGGTTAAAATTTGTCTTAATCCAATGCAACTGACTAGTTATAAGAGTTTGAGATAGATGGGGAGAGTTTAAAAGCCACTTATACCCATTTTGTCCCAAAACAGGCTAAAACCAAGAAAACATTGCTTAGAAGCTGTAAACAGTTATGTTAGTGTTTCTTGGGTTAAAATGTGTCTTAATCCAATGCAACTAACTAATTATAGGAGTTTGAGATAGATGTGGAGAGTTTAAAAGCCACTTATACCCATTTTGTCCCAAAACAGGCTAAAACCAAGAAAACATTGTTTAGAAGCTGTAAACGGCTATGTTAGTGTTTCTGGGGTTAAAATGTGTCTTAATCCATTGAAACTAACTAATTATAAGACTTTAAGATAGATGTGGAGAGTTTAAAAGCCATTTATACCCATTTTGTCCCAAAACAGGCTAAAACCAAGAAAACATTGTTTAGAAGCTGTAAACAGCTATGTTAATGTTTCTGGGGTTAAAATGTGTCTTAATCCAATGCAACTGACTAGTTATAAGAGTTTGAGATAGATGTGGAGAGTTTAAAAGCCACTTATACCCATTTTGTCCCAAAACAGGCTAAAACCAGAAAACATTGCTTAGAAGCTGTAAACAGCTATGTTAGTGTTTCTGGGGTTAAAATGTGTCTTAATCCAATGCAACTAACTAATTATAGGAGTTTGAGATAGATGTGGAGAGTTTAAAAGCCACTTATACCCATTTTGTCCCAAAACAGGCTAAAACCAACAAAACATTGCTTAGAAGCTGTAAACAGCTATGTTAGTGTTTCTGGGGTTAAAATGTGTCTTAATCCAATGCAACTAACTAATTATAGGAGATTGAGATAGATGTGGAGAGTTTAAAAGCCACTTATACCCATTTTGTCCCAAAACAGGCTAAAACCAATAAAACATTGCTTAGAAGCTGTAAACAGCTATGTTAGTGTTTCTGGGGTTAAAATGTGTCTTAATCCATTGAAACTAACTAATTATAGGAGTTTGAGATAGATGTGGAGAGTTTAAAGCCACTTATACCCATTTTGTCCCAAAACAGGCTAAAACCAAGAAAACATTGCTTAGAAGCTGTAAACAGCTATGTTAGTGTTTCTGGGGTTAAACTGTGTCTTTATCCAATGCAACTAACTAATTATAAGAGTTTGAGATTGATGTGGAGAGTTTAAAAGCCACTTACACCCATTTTGTCCCAAAACAGGCTAAAACCAAGAAAATATTGCTTAGAAGCTGTAAACAGCTATGTTAGTGTTTCAAGGGTTAAAATGTGTCTGAATCCAATGCAACTAACTAATTATAGGAGTTTGAGATAGATGTGGAGAGTTTAAAAGCCACTTATACCCATTTTGTCCCAAAATAGGCTAAAACCAAGAAAACATTGCTTAGATGCTGCAAAACAGCTATGTTAGTGTTTCTGGGGTTGAAATGTGTCTTAATCCAATGCAACTGACTAGTTATAAGACTTTAAGATAGATGTGGAGAGTTTAAAAGCCACTTATACCCATTTTGTTCCAAAACAGGCTAAAACCAAGAAAACATTGCTTAGAAGCTGTAAACAGCTATGTTAGTGTTTATGGGGTTAAAATGTGTCTTAATCCAATGCAACTAACTAATTATAAGAGTTTGAGATTGATGTGGAGAGTTTAAAAGCCACTTATACCCATTTTGTCCCAAAACAGGCTAAAACCAAGAAAACATTGTTTAGAAGCTGTAAACAGCTATGTTAGTGTTTCTGGGGTTAAAATGTGTCTTAATCCATTGAAACTAACTAATTATGAGACTTTAAGATAGATGTGGAGAGTTTAAAAGCCACTTATACCCATTTTGTCCCAAAACAGGCTAAAACCAAGAAAACATTGCTTAGAAGCTGTAAACGGCTATGTTAGTGTTTCTGGGGTTAAAATGTGTCTTAATCCATTGAAACTAACTAATTATAAGACTTTAAGATAGATGTGGAGAGTTTAAAAGCCATTTATACCCATTTTATCCCAAAACAGGCTAAAACCAAGAAAACATTGTTTAGAAGCTGTAAACAGCTATGTTAATCTTTCTGGGGTTAAAATGTGTCTTAATCCAATGCAACTGACTAGTTATAAGAGTTTGAGAGATGTGGAGAGTTTAAAAGCCACTTATACCCCATTTTGTCCCAAAACAGGCTAAAACCAAGAAAACATTGCTTAGAAGCTGTAAACAGCTATGTTAGTGTTTCTGGGGTTAAAAATGTGTCTTAATCCAATGCAACTAACTAATTATAGGAGTTTGAGATAGATGTGGAGAGTTTAAAAGCCACTTATACCCATTTTGTCCCAAAACAGGCTAAAACCAACAAAACATTGCTTAGAAGCTGTAAACGGCTATGTTAGTGTTTCTGGGGTTAAAATGTGTCTTAATCCATTGAAACTAACTAATTATAAGACTTTAAGATAGATGTGGAGAGTTTAAAAGCCATTTATACCCATTTTGTCCCAAAACAGGCTAAAACCAAGAAAACATTGTTTAGAAGCTGTAAACAGCTATGTTAATGTTTCTGGGGTTAAAATGTGTCTTAATCCAATGCAACTGACTAGTTATAAGATTTGAGATAGATGTGGAGAGTTTAAAAGCCACTTATACCCATTTTGTCCCAAAACAGGCTAAAACCAAGAAAACATTGCTTAGAAGCTGTAAACAGCTATGTTAGTGTTTCTGGGGTTAAAATGTGTCTTAATCCAATGCAACTAACTAATTATAGGAGTTTGAGATAGATGTGGAGAGTTTAAAGCCACTTATACCCATTTTGTCCCAAAACAGGCTAAAACCAACAAAACATTGCTTAGAAGCTGTAAACAGCTATGTTAGTGTTTCTGGGGTTAAAATGTGTCTTAATCCAATGCAACTAACTAATTATAGGAGATTGAGATAGATGTGGAGAGTTTAAAAGCCACTTATACCCATTTTGTCCCAAAACAGGCTAAAACCAATAAAACATTGCTTAGAAGCTGTAAACAGCTATGTTAGTGTTTCTGGGGTTAAATGTGTCTTAATCCATTGAAACTAACTAATTATAGGAGTTTGAGATAGATGTGGAGAGTTTAAAGCCACTTATACCCATTTTGTCCCAAAACAGGCTAAAACCAAGAAAACATTGCTTAGAAGCTGTAAACAGCTATGTTAGTGTTTCTGGGGTTAAACTGTGTCTTTATCCAATGCAACTAACTAATTATAAGAGTTTGAGATTGATGTGGAGAGTTTAAAAGCCACTTATACCCATTTTGTCCCAAAACAGGCTAAAACCAAGAAAATATTGCTTAGAAGCTGTAAACAGCTATGTTAGTGTTTCAAGGGTTAAAATGTGTCTGAATCCAATGCAACTAACTAATTATAGGAGTTTGAGATAGATGTGGAGAGTTTAAAAGCCACTTATACCCATTTTGTCCCAAAACAGGCTAAAACCAACAAAACATTGCTTAGAAGCTGTAAACAGCTATGTTAGTGTTTCTGGGGTTGAAATGTGTCTTAATCCAATGCAACTAACTAATTATAGGAGATTGAGATAGATGTGGAGAGTTTAAAAGCCACTTATACCCATTTTGTCCCAAAACAGGCTAAAACCAATAAAACATTGCTTAGAAGCTGTAAACAGCTATGTTAGTGTTTCTGGGGTTAAAATGTGTCTTAATCCATTGAAACTAACTAATTATAGGAGTTTGAGATAGATGTGGAGAGTTTAAAGCCACTTATACCCATTTTGTCCCAAAACAGGCTAAAACCAAGAAAACATTGCTTAGAAGCTGTAAACAGCTATGTTAGTGTTTCTGGGGTTAAACTGTGTCTTTATCCAATGCAACTAACTAATTATAAGAGTTTGAGATTGATGTGGAGAGTTTAAAAGCCACTTATACCCATTTTGTCCCAAAACAGGCTAAAACCAAGAAAATATTGCTTAGAAGCTGTAAACAGCTATGTTAGTGTTTCAAGGGTTAAAATGTGTCTGAATCCAATGCAACTAACTAATTATAGGAGTTTGAGATAGATGTGGAGAGTTTAAAAGCCACTTATACCCATTTTGTCCCAAAATAGGCTAAAACCAAGAAAACATTGCTTAGAAGCTGCAAAACAGCTATGTTAGTGTTTCTGGGGTTGAAATGTGTCTTAATCCAATGCAACTGACTAGTTATAAGACTTTAAGATAGATGTGGAGAGTTTAAAAGCCACTTATACCCATTTTGTTTCCAAAACAGGCTAAAACCAAGAAAACATTGCTTAGAAGCTGTAAACAGCTATGTTAGTGTTTATGGGGTTAAAAATGTGTCTTAATCCAATGCAACTAACTAATTATAAGAGTTTGAGATTGATGTGGAGAGTTTAAAAGCCACTTATACCCATTTTGTCCCAAAACAGGCTAAAACCAAGAAAACATTGTTTAGAAGCTGTAAACAGCTATGTTAGTGTTTCTGGGGTTAAAATGTGTCTTAATCCATTGAAACTAACTAATTATGAGACTTTAAGATAGATGTGGAGAGTTTAAAAGCCACTTATACCCATTTTGTCCCAAAACAGGCTAAAACCAAGAAAACATTGCTTAGAAGCTGTAAACGGCTATGTTAGTGTTTCTGGGGGGTTAAAATGTGTCTTAATCCATTGAAACTAACTAATTATAAGACTTTAAGATAGATGTGGAGAGTTTAAAAGCCATTTATACCCATTTTGTCCCAAAACAGGCTAAAACCAAGAAAACATTGTTTAGAAGCTGTAAACAGCTATGTTAATGTTTCTGGGGTTAAAATGTGTCTTAATCCAATGCAACTGACTAGTTATAAGAGTTTGAGAGATGTGGAGAGTTTAAAAGCCACTTATACCCATTTTGTCCAAAACAGGCTAAAACCAAGAAAACATTGCTTAGAAGCTGTAAACAGCTATGTTAGTGTTTCTGGGGTTAAAATGTGTCTTAATCCAATGCAACTAACTAATTATAGGAGTTTGAGATAGATGTGGAGAGTTTAAAAGCCACTTATACCCATTTTGTCCCAAAACAGGCTAAAACCAACAAAACATTGCTTAGAAGCTGTAAACGGCTATGTTAGTGTTTCTGGGGTTAAAATGTGTCTTAATCCATTGAAACTAACTAATTATAAGACTTTAAGATAGATGTGGAGAGTTTAAAGCCATTTATACCCATTTTGTCCCAAAACAGGCTAAAACCAAGAAAACATTGTTTAGAAGCTGTAAACAGCTATGTTAATGTTTCTGGGGTTAAAATGTGTCTTAATCCAATGCAACTGACTAGTTATAAGAGTTTGAGATAGATGTGGAGAGTTTAAAAGCCACTTATACCCATTTTGTCCCAAAACAGGCTAAAACCAAGAAAACATTGCTTAGAAGCTGTAAACAGCTATGTTAGTGTTTCTGGGGTTAAACTGTGTCTTTATCCAATGCAACTAACTAATTATAAGAGTTTGAGATTGATGTGGAGAGTTTAAAAGCCACTTATACCCATTTTGTCCCAAAACAGGCTAAAACCAAGAAAATATTGCTTAGAAGCTGTAAACAGCTATGTTAGTGTTTCAAGGGTTAAAATGTGTCTGAATCCAATGCAACTAACTAATTATAGGAGTTTGAGATAGATGTGGAGAGTTTAAAAGCCACTTATACCCATTTTGTCCCAAAACAGGCTAAAACCAACAAAACATTGCTTAGAAGCTGTAAACAGCTATGTAGTGTTTCTGGGTTGAAATGTGTCTTAATCCAATGCAACTAACTAATTATAGGAGATTGAGATAGATGTGGAGAGTTTAAAAGCCACTTATACCCATTTTGTCCCAAAACAGGCTAAAACCAATAAAACATTGCTTAGAAGCTGTAACAGCTATGTTAGTGTTTCTGGGGTTAAAATGTGTCTTAATCCATTGAAACTAACTAATTATAGGAGTTGAGATAGATGTGGAGAGTTTAAAGCCACTTATACCCATTTTGTCCCAAAACAGGCTAAAACCAAGAAAACATTGCTTAGAAGCTGTAAACAGCTATGTTAGTGTTTCTGGGGTTAAACTGTGTCTTTATCCAATGCAACTAACTAATTATAAGAGTTTGAGATTGATGTGGAGAGTTTAAAAGCCACTTATACCCATTTTGTCCCAAAACAGGCTAAAACCAAGAAAATATTGCTTAGAAGCTGTAAACAGCTATGTTAGTGTTTCAAGGGTTAAAATGTGTCTGAATCCAATGCAACTAACTAATTATAGGAGTTTGAGATAGATGTGGAGAGTTTAAAAGCCACTTATACCCATTTTGTCCCAAAATAGGCTAAAACCAAGAAAACATTGCTTAGAAGCTGCAAAACAGCTATGTTAGTGTTTCTGGGGTTGAAATGTGTCTTAATCCAATGCAACTGACTAGTTATAAGACTTTAAGATAGATGTGGAGAGTTTAAAAGCCACTTATACCCATTTTGTTCCAAAACAGGCTAAAACCAAGAAAACATTGCTTAGAAGCTGTAAACAGCTATGTTAGTGTTTATGGGGTTAAAATGTGTCTTAATCCAATGCAACTAACTAATTATAAGAGTTTGAGATTGATGTGGAGAGTTTAAAAGCCACTTATACCCATTTTGTCCCAAAACAGGCTAAAACCAAGAAAACATTGTTTAGAAGCTGTAAACCAGCTATGTTAGTGTTTCTGGGGTTAAAATGTGTCTTAATCCATTGAAACTAACTAATTATGAGACTTTAAGATAGATGTGGAGAGTTTAAAAGCCACTTATACCCATTTTGTCCCAAAACAGGCTAAAACCAAGAAAACATTGCTTAGAAGCTGTAAACGGCTATGTTAGTGTTTCTGGGGTTAAAATGTGTCTTAATCCATTGAAACTAACTAATTATAAGACTTTAAGATAGATGTGGAGAGTTTAAAAGCCATTTATACCCATTTTGTCCCAAAACAGGCTAAAACCAAGAAAACATTGTTTAGAAGCTGTAAACAGCTATGTTAATGTTTCTGGGGTTAAAATGTGTCTTAATCCAATGCAACTGACTAGTTATAAGAGTTTGAGAGATGTGGAGAGTTTAAAAGCCACTTATACCCATTTTGTCCCAAAACAGGCTAAAACCAAGAAAACATTGCTTAGAAGCTGTAAACAGCTATGTTAGTGTTTCTGGGTTAAAATGTGTCTTAATCCAATGCAACTAACTAATTATAGGAGTTTGAGATAGATGTGGAGAGTTTAAAAGCCACTTATACCCATTTTGTCCCAAAACAGGCTAAAACCAACAAAACATTGCTTAGAAGCTGTAAACGGCTATGTTAGTGTTTCTGGGGTTAAAATGTGTCTTAATCCATTGAAACTAACTAATTATAAGACTTTAAGATAGATGTGGAGAGTTTAAAAGCCATTTATACCCATTTTGTCCCAAAACAGGCTAAAACCAAGAAAACATTGTTTAGAAGCTGTAAACAGCTATGTTAATGTTTCTGGGGTTAAAATGTGTCTTAATCCAATGCAACTGACTAGTTATAAGAGTTTGAGATAGATGTGGAGAGTTTAAAAGCCACTTATACCCATTTTGTCCCAAAACAGGCTAAAACCAAGAAAACATTGCTTAGAAGCTGTAAACAGCTATGTTAGTGTTTCTGGGGTTAAAAATGTGTCTTAATCCAATGCAACTAACTAATTATAGGAGTTTGAGATAGATGTGGAGAGTTAAAAGCCACTTATACCCATTTTGTCCCAAAACAGGCTAAAACCAACAAAACATTGCTTAGAAGCTGTAAACAGCTATGTTTATTAGAATGTACCAAGGAGGAGAGAGGAGAGGCCGGTAAGGCCGAGCCTTGGAAGAAGAGAAGAAAGGCCGGAAAGGCCATGTAAAGGCCGGTAAGGCCATGTCCGTGTCCGTGAGCGACCATGTACCGTGTCCGGTACCATGTACCGTGTCCGTGAACGGACCCATGTCCGGTGAGGCGGCCAGTTAGGCCGTGAACACATTGAAGAGAAGGCCCGTCCGTACAAAGAAGAGAAGTGGCCGGTGAGGCTGCCAACACAAGAAGAACGGCCGGTAAGGCCGTGTGCACCAAGAAGAGTGGCCGTGAGGCCATGAATGGCATGAGAACGGCCGGTTAGGCCGTGAATACAATGAGTAAGGCCATGTGGGCTGAATGAAGAATAAGAGAAGGCCATAAGTGCAATGAGAAGGGCAAAGGCCTTATAAGAAGAAGAAGCCCAAGAGGAAGTCTCACAAAGGAAAGAAGGAAGGAATGAGGCCGAGTGTGAGTGATGAGAAGAAGGAAGACTCGGCCCACTATGTGATCAAGAAGCTGCCAAAGGAAGAAGATGCCAAAGGAAGAAGGAAGGAAGTCGCTTTCAAGGAGGAAGAACCTAACGGTCACAAGAAAAGAATCACATGTGCAAGGAAGGGAAGGATGTCACTATCACCTTCACCAAATCGAGAGAATGTCCCTATCAACACTCTCTTCCTCTCTCTAACGGTCATAAGCATTGTATTCCCTATATTAAGTTGTAATTCACTTCAATATAACAATACATCACAATATTATTCAATAGAAGAGAAACCGATTTCCTCTCTATACTTGTGTTCTTGTTTCATATTAACAATGTAGAGAGTTTAGGATTAGCGGTTAGGGGCTGCCCTTAAGGCAGCCTATTCTCTTCTCAAATCCACCTAAACTCTTCTTATTTACTGCTTTACTTAGCCTAGATTACTGATTCTTAATCCTCCTTCTCCTAAGTACACAAACTCTAAGTGTTGTGATACTAGAAGAGGATAAGTCTCAAACTAGTGCTTCTCCTAGTTAGGATCCGCTTACTCTCTAGTATTTGGGTTCTATCTAGCTTGTTTATGGGGAGTTCATCACAAGTTGATGTTCTCTCCTCCCCCTTGAGAATGAGTTAGTTTGTTGTGGGTAAAGGGGGATTCATTCACCAAGTGTTTGTCTACCCTCTCTTGTGAGCTTTGTCTCATAAATCCCAACATGGTATCAGAGCAGGTTCTGTTCTTGGTGATTTAAACTCATTCTCAAAGTCGTTTTCTTAGGAGTTAGCTTAGTTAAAGTTTTAGACTTTGCTTAGGTGTTAAATCGCTTAGCTTAGTTTCTTTAAAGCTTTAATTTTGCTTTTGTTGATTAAATCGATTCTCTAGCAGCTCATTGTTGAGTAAGCTTGGTCTCTTGTCTTGTTAGAATTTGTAGACCAAGTGTGTGGAAAGAAATCGATTTTACAAGCCCCATCCTTAAGCTTTACCGATTTGGTAATAGCTTTGTTTATTTTGGGATGTGTGGGAAGTGATGAACCATTGAGCAAATTGTGTTGTTCATGGTGAGGATTCACGGTTCTTGTGTGCTTGTATGAGCCACGAAATTCTTAGGATTTAGCTCTCTTAGGATTTAGTTAATTTTCCTCTAAAGGTTTAATTTTGCTTTTGTTAAATTTCCTTTAAAGGCTTAATTACTAAATCGCTACTTCTTCTTCTCAATGTTGAGAAAGCTTTGTTTCTGGCCCTATGGTGTGTCCAGATTCAAGCTTGAAGAAGAGAGAGATCTTAATTTTCGCATCTCATGTCCGCTTGGTCAACTAGACTAAAGCTGTTCAAAGATGCATTCTTTTAACCGTTGGACAATAGGTTGTTCCAAAGGCTTTTGTTGTTTCTTCTTTGCTTGGGACCACGAAAAACATCTTCTATATGTTATCTTCGTGGATCTAAAGCCTTAATCTCTTGAAGAACACTTGTTTAAGTGATTCTACAAGGAGTTTTGTTGTTAAAACCTTTGGAGAAACTAATTTTCCATAAGGTCCATTGTGTTTCAGCCATTAAAGCACCAAAAGAGATTGTCTTCTTGGATGTTCTTGGCTGTCAAAGCTTCTTTCAACTCAAGAAAACAGAGTTAAACTCTGTCCATAAGAATTCTTGAGCAGATTCTCTATTCTACTCTCCATTCATCTTATACTACCGCCAATACTCTCCCTTATACTCTCACTTTCTATTCTCCATATATACTCTTATTAATTCTCTAAATTCTCTATTTAATTTCAGTATTATTCTCTATACTCTAATCTCTAACAATCTCTTGTTTAGAATCTGTTCCATTGATTTTTGGTTTCAGTTTCAGCATTGAAGATTGTGTGGAGCTCGCTCACTATCTCAAGGAGAAGAAGTGGCGAGGTTGAAGGCTACAAGATAGCCATGTAAGAGCGCCCAGCACAATGCCTGGAGTTAGAACCAAGGGCCACCAAGTCTTTGTTAAGCTGGTGGAAGGTGATGAATCAGTCCAAGAGCATGTGTGTTAGTGCCAAGTTGTTGATCGGATGTGCACAATGGTCTTTAGGAAAGGTGATGCACAAGGTTTCAACCGTTGATTGGATGTGCACAAGAACGGTGATGCACAAGGCTTCAACTGAGGTGATGAGGTTTCAGCCCATCATCAAGTAAAGGTTACGGGGGAGATCAAGTGACTTCAGACCGTACCTCACAGATTCTGCTCGGCCACAAGCAAAAGTCTTTACTTAAAGCTCAGCCGAAGCGTCTCAAAGATCGACTCGGACGAAACCCTTCCACTGCGATTCGGCTTCCGCGTTCTTCATTAAAGTTCGAGACCACAGAGTCATCTTGCCAGTGGAAGTGGAATCATACCAATCCGAGCAGCCGTTCGAAAGTTATGTCCGATTCAGTGGGCATGTATCAGTCTGACAAATAAAACTGACCGGGTTTAAAACCATGGTTAGAGGAGCGGTCTCAAGGAGGAATTCCAAACCGCAACAGTGATCAACTCCCTCCCTCCTATCCATCAAAACACCATAAAGGCTGTGCTCTAAACTCTTCTCTATTTTAATTCATAAATTCATTACCTTAGCTTCATTACTAGTCTTTAGTCTTTAATATGTTCTCTTAAATTGTCACACTTTTAGAAATTTTCTTTGATATTCCTCATAGCAAACACTTATTCTTTTCTTCTTTATCACTTGTTTAAGGGGTAAAGGAGACTATGAGAGCCTCAAAGAAACTCTAAAGGCGCAAGGATGGAGATCATAAGGAATGTGCTAAAGGCAAGGTGGGCTAAGGAGTAGGAGCGGTTCAAATCATGAAGAGAAGGGAGCTAGTTCTTTGCAAACCAAGGTCAAGGGACATCATGGATAGTGGAGTCTATACTCTTTTTCCCTTAACAAAGTTTTATCCCAAGAGGTTTTCTTTGTTGAGGTTTTTAATGAGGTAGATGACACTAGTCCACCCTTGATCTTTGGTCCCCATGGTGTCCCACCGATCAAGCGTGCGGGGGAGTATTAGAATGTACCAAGGAGGAGAGAGGAGAGGCCGGTAAGGCCGAGCCTTGGAAGAAGAGAAGAAAGGCCGGAAAGGCCATGTAAAGGCCGGTAAGGCCATGTCCGTGTCCGTGAGCGACCATGTACCGTGTCCGTGAACGGACCCATGTCCGGTGAGCGGCCAGTTAGGCCGTGAACACATTGAAGAGAAGGCCCGTCCGTACAAAGAAGAGAAGTGGCCGGTGAGGCTGCCAACACAAGAAGAACGGCCGGTAAGGCCGTGTGCACCAAGAAGAGTGGCCGTGAGGCCATGAATGGCATGAGAACGGCCGGTTAGGCCGTGAATACAATGAGTAAGGCCATGTGGGCTGAATGAAGAATAAGAGAAGGCCATAAGTGCAATGAGAAGGGCAAAGGCCTTATAAGAAGAAGAAGCCCAAGAGGAAGTCTCACAAAGGAAAGAAGGAAGGAATGAGGCCGAGTGTGAGTGATGAGAAGAAGGAAGACTCGGCCCACTATGTGATCAAGAAGCTGCCAAAGGAAGAAGATGCCAAAGGAAGAAGGAAGGAAGTCGCTTTCAAGGAGGAAGAACCTAACGGTCACAAGAAAAGAATCACATGTGCAAGGAAGGGAAGGATGTCACTATCACCTTCACCAAATCGAGAGAATGTCCCTATCAACACTCTCTTCCTCTCTCTAACGGTCATAAGCATTGTATTCCCTATATTAAGTTGTAATTCACTTCAATATAACAATACATCACAATATTATTCAATAGAAGAGAAACCGATTTCCTCTCTATACTTGTGTTCTTGTTTCATATTAACAATGTAGAGAGTTTAGGATTAGCGGTTAGGGGCTGCCCTTAAGGCAGCCTATTCTCTTCTCAAATCCACCTAAACTCTTCTTATTTACTGCTTTACTTAGCCTAGATTACTGATTCTTAATCCTCCTTCTCCTAAGTACACAAACTCTAAGTGTTGTGATACTAGAAGAGGATAAGTCTCAAACTAGTGCTTCTCCTAGTTAGGATCCGCTTACTCTCTAGTATTTGGGTTCTATCTAGCTTGTTTATGGGGAGTTCATCACAAGTTGATGTTCTCTCCTCCCCCTTGAGAATGAGTTAGTTTGTTGTGGGTAAAGGGGGATTCATTCACCAAGTGTTTGTCTACCCTCTCTTGTGAGCTTTGTCTCATAAATCCCAACAATGTTAGTGTTTCTGGGGTTAAAATGTGTCTTAATCCAATGCAACTAACTAATTATAGGAGATTGAGATAGATGTGGAGAGTTTAAAAGCCACTTATACCCATTTTGTCCCAAAACAGGCTAAAACCAATAAAACATTGCTTAGAAGCTGTAAACAGCTATGTTAGTGTTTCTGGGGTTAAAATGTGTCTTAATCCATTGGAACTAACTAATTATAGGAGTTTGAGATAGATGTGGAGAGTTTAAAGCCACTTATACCCATTTTGTCCCAAAACAGGCTAAAACCAAGAAAACATTGCTTAGAAGCTGTAAACAGCTATGTTAGTGTTTCTGGGGTTAAACTGTGTCTTTATCCAATGCAACTAACTAATTATAAGAGTTTGAGATTGATGTGGAGAGTTTAAAAGCCACTTATACCCATTTTGTCCCAAAACAGGCAAAAACCAAGAAAATATTGCTTAGAAGCTGTAAACAGCTATGTTAGTGTTTCAAGGGTTAAAATGTGTCTGAATCCAATGCAACTAACTAATTATAGGAGTTTGAGATAGATGTGGAGAGTTTAAAAGCCACTTATACCCATTTTGTCCCAAAATAGGCTAAAACCAAGAAAACATTGCTTAGAAGCTGCAAAACAGCTATGTTAGTGTTTCTGGGGTTGAAATGTGTCTTAATCCAATGCAACTGACTAGTTATAAGACTTTAAGATAGATGTGGAGAGTTTAAAAGCCACTTATACCCATTTTGTCCCAAAACAGGCTAAAACCAAGAAAACGTTGCTTAGAAGCTGTAAACAGCTATGTTAGTGTTTCTGGGGTTAAAATGTGTCTTAATCCAATGCAACTAACTAATTATAGGAGTTTGAGATAGATGTGGAGAGTTTAAAAGCCACTTATACCCATTTTGTCCCAAAACAGGCTAAAACAAAGAAAACATTGCTTAGAAGCTGTAAACAGCTATGTTAGTGTTTCTGGGGTTAAAATGTGTCTTAATCCAATGCAACTAACTAATTATAGGAGATTGAGATAGATGTGGAGAGTTTAAAAGCCACTTATACCCATTTTCTCCCAAAACAGGCTAAAACCAAGAAAACATTGCTTAGAAGCTGTAAACAGTTATGTTAGTGTTTCTGGGGTTAAAATGTGTCTTAATTCAATGCAACTAACTAATTATAGGAGTTTGAGATAGATGTGGAGAGTTTAAAAGCCACTTATACCCATTTTGTCCCAAAACAGGCTAAAACCAACAAAACATTGTTTAGAAGCTGTAAACAGCTATGTTAATGTTTCTGGGGTTAAAATGTGTCTTAATCCAATGCAACTGACTAGTTATAAGAGTTTGAGAGATGTGGAGAGTTTAAAAGCCACTTATACCCATTTTGTCCCAAAACAGGCTAAAACCAAGAAAACATTGCTTAGAAGCTGTAAACAGCTATGTTAGTGTTTCTGGGGTTAAAATGTGTCTTAATCCAATGCAACTAACTAATTATAGGAGTTTGAGATAGATGTGGAGAGTTTAAAAGCCACTTATACCCATTTTGTCCCAAAACAGGCTAAAACCAACAAAACATTGCTTAGAAGCTGTAAACAGCTATGTTAGTGTTTCTGGGGTTAAAATGTGTCTTAATCCAATGCAACTAACTAATTATAGGAGATTGAGATAGATGTGGAGAGTTTAAAAGCCACTTATACCCATTTTGTCCCAAAACAGGCTAAAACCAATAAAACATTGCTTAGAAGCTGTAAACAGCTATGTTAGTGTTTCTGGGGTTAAAATGTGTCTTAATCCAGTGAAACTAACTAATTATAGGAGTTTGAGATAGATGTGGAGAGTCTAAAGCCACTTATACCCATTTTGTCCCAAAAAAGGCTAAAACCAAGAAAACATTGCTTAGAAGCTGTAAACAGCTATGTTAGTGTTTCTGGGGTTAAACTGTGTCTTTATCCAATGCAACTAACTAATTATAAGAGTTTGAGATTGATGTGGAGAGTTTAAAAGCCACTTATACCCATTTTGTCCCAAAATAGGCTAAAACCAAGAAAATATTGCTTAGAAGCTGTAAACAGCTATGTTAGTGTTTCAAGGGTTAAGATGTGTCTGAATCCAATGCAACTAACTAATTATAGGAGTTTGAGATAGATGTGGAGAGTTTAAAAGCCACTTATACCCATTTTGTCCCAAAATAGGCTAAAACCAAGAAAACATTGCTTAGAAGCTGCAAAACAGCTATGTTAGTGTTTCTGGGGTTGAAATGTGTCTTAATCCAATGCAACTGACTAGTTATAAGACTTTAAGATAGATGTGGAGAGTTTAAAAGCCACTTATACCCATTTTGTTCCAAAACAGGCTAAAACCAAGAAAACATTGCTTAGAAGCTGTAAACAGCTATGTTAGTGTTTATGGGGTTAAAATGTGTCTTAATCCAATGCAACTAACTAATTATAAGAGTTTGAGATTGATGTGGAGAGTTTAAAAGCCACTTATACCCATTTTGTCCCAAAACAGGCTAAAACCAAGAAAACATTGTTTAGAAGCTGTAAACAGCTATGTTAGTGTTTCTGGGGTTAAAATGTGTCTTAATCCATTGAAACTAACTAATTATAGGAGTTTGAGATAGATGTGGAGAGTTTAAAGCCACTTATACCCATTTTGTCCCAAAAAAGGCTAAAACCAAGAAAACATTGCTTAGAAGCTGTAAACAGCTATGTTAGTGTTTCTGGGGTTAAACTGTGTCTTTATCCAATGCAACTAACTAATTATAAGAGTTTGAGATTGATGTGGAGAGTTTAAAAGCCACTTATACCCATTTTGTCCCAAAACAGGCTAAAACCAAGAAAATATTGCTTAGAAGCTGTAAACAGCTATGTTAGTGTTTCAAGGGTTAAGATGTGTCTGAATCCAATGCAACTAACTAATTATAGGAGTTTGAGATAGATGTGGAGAGTTTAAAAGCCACTTATACCCATTTTGTCCCAAAATAGGCTAAAACCAAGAAAACATTGCTTAGAAGCTGCAAAACAGCTATGTTAGTGTTTCTGGGGTTGAAATGTGTCTTAATCCAATGCAACTGACTAGTTATAAGACTTTAAGATAGATGTGGAGAGTTTAAAAGCCACTTATACCCATTTTGTTCCAAAACAGGCTAAAACCAAGAAAACATTGCTTAGAAGCTGTAAACAGCTATGTTAGTGTTTATGGGGTTAAAATGTGTCTTAATCCAATGCAACTAACTAATTATAAGAGTTTGAGATTGATGTGGAGAGTTTAAAAGCCACTTATACCCATTTTGTCCCAAAACAGGCTAAAACCAAGAAAACATTGTTTAGAAGCTGTAAACAGCTATGTTAGTGTTTCTGGGGTTAAAATGTGTCTTAATCCAATGCAACTAACTAATTATAAGAGTTTGAGATTGATGTGGAGAGTTTAAAAGCCACTTATACCCATTTTGTCCCAAAACAGGCTAAAACCAAGAAAACATTGTTTAGAAGCTGTAAACAGCTATGTTAGTGTTTCTTGGGGTTAAAATGTGTCTTAATCCATTGAAACTAACTAATTATAGGAGTTTGAGATGTAAGACTTTGTAGAATAAAGAAGAGAATCAAGAGATTGATGAGAGATATCGGTAGACAAAGAGAATGAGGAAGAAGAAAAGATTAGGTTATTGTTCCATAAGAATACATCTTACAATGTAGGCTAAAGTATATATATATCAAGGGACAATTAGGGCTACACCCTCTACCAACCGATCGTATAAGTGATAGGGACAAGGAGAGAGATAGAACTAATCCCAACGGTGATAGTGACCCGTCCTAGTCTCCTTAAACACAACATAACCCGTGACTCCACTGTTCCTCCTCTCTAACGGCTACAAGCGACATTCTAGATCCTTCTCATGGGCCTAAGGAGAGCAGGCCTCCTCATTGTCTTTACACACTTACATGACTCGGCCTTATTGCTTGGTTGTACGGACGGCCCCATAATTGTACGGACGGCCATGGCTGCCTTAGGCTTATTCTCTTGATCAATACTCCCCCTCAAGCTTAGCCGAGTGAAATTGCTAAGCTTGGAACCCGTGAAGCAGCACCTCATTAAAAACCTTGACTTAGAAAACCTCATGGGACAAAACCAAGTCAAGGGAAAAAGAGTGTGCTGTCCACGGATTAGGGAAGCTTGATCATGGCCGTGTAATGTCTACAAGTCCAAGTTTGCTGTAGATGTGATCACAAACCTTGGAGCTTGCAGACTTGGTGAAGATGTCAGCTAGCTGATCTTGACTCCTTGTGTGGCATGGTAACACCACTCCTTCTTCAATCTTCTCTCTCACCTTGTGGCAATCGCTTTCTATGTGCTTGGTCCTCTCATGAAAGACTGAGTTTGTGGCAATGTGGATAGCCGCTTCATTGTCGCAGTGCATGGTCATGGGCTGCTTTGTCTCGATGCCTAAGTCCTTGAGTAGGCCCTTCAGCCATGTCATCTCGTTAGTGAGCTTCCTCATAGCTCTATACTCGGCCTCGGCGCTAGAGCATGAAACCACCTTTTGTTTCTTAGACCTCCATGTAACCAAGTTGCCTCCAACAAACGTGCAGTACCCAGTGGTGGATCTCCTATCCAGCGTGTCGCCATTGTAATCCGCATCACAATAGCCAACGATTTCGGTGTTGTCATTCTTGCCCATCCAAATACCTTGACCCGGACTGCCCTTGAGATAGCTTAGGATCCTTTCGACTTGACTCCATTGGTACTTGCTTGGTGCCTTCATATGTTGGCTAACCTGATTCACAGCATAGGATATGTCAGGTCGTGTGATAGTAAGGTATATCAGCTTACCTACAAGCCGGCGGTAGCGGTGTGACGTCTAAGAATGGCTCGTCCATTGGTTCCTTAGGTCGGCCTTCTTTTGCCCGTAAGCTCTCCCCCTTTCGCTTGAGCTGGTAATCTTCATCAAGGGGCGTAGCAACCGGAGACACACCAAGCTTGCCAGTCTCCTCTAACAAGTCAAGAGTATACTTGCGTTGTGAGAGGAAGAGTCCTTCCGGTGAGCGACAAATCTCAATACCAAGAAAGTATTTGAGTTCCCCAAGGTCCTTGATGTCAAATACCGACTTGAGAGAGTCCTTGGTGTCCTGAATGGCCGCCTATCATCACCAGTCACGATGATGTCGTCGACGTATATGAGCACCACCACCCAACCAATAGAGGTGCGACGCGTGAAGAGAGTATGATCAGCCTCCGATCGCGTAAAACCATCAGTCTTGAGAGTGGAGCTTAGTTTGTGGTACCACGCTCGTGGGGACTGCTTAAGGCCATAGATGGCCTTACGTAGCCTCAAGACTTTTCCGGGTGTAACCATGTCTTCAAGGCCGGGAGGAGGCGTCATGTACACTTCTTCATCAAGTTCACCTTGAAGGAAGGCGTTCTTCACATCCATCTGCCATAAGTCCCATGAGAGGTTGACAGCAAGAGACAGCACAACCCGAACCGTATGGAGCTTGGCCACGGGTGCAAAGGTGGCCGTGTAGTCCGCGCCATAGGTTTGGGTGAAGCCACGGGCCACTAACCTGGCTTTATGCCGTTCAATGTCACCATTGCTCAAATACTTTATGGTAAACACCCATTTGGAGCTAACTGCCCGCTTGCCTTGAGGAAGATCCGATTCGTCCCACGTATGATTCCGGATCATGGCGCCAGTTTCATTCTTGACCGCATCTAACCAAACTTGATGTTCCTTGGCTTCATCATATGTCTGCGGGATCCAATTGGCGTCCACTTGGCCGAAGAAAGCTTGGTGATCAGCAGGTAACAGCTCAAGGGAACAAACGGACTGAATGGGATGAGCGACAGCTTGGCTGTTGTAATAGACACGCTTGTTCTTCCAAGTGGAGGGATCCGATCGAGGTCTGGTGCTCCGACGCAGGACTGGTGCCGGAAGTGGATCCACGCTAGGCAACACGGAGGACGTACCGTCCGTAGGTGCCGTCTCCGTGTTTTCCTCGGTAGAGGCCGCCGCCGGAGCATGCGTGTCCGTTGTAGGGCCAGGGACGGGAACACCGGTTATGGGTAGGCCAGACCCGAGAGATTCACCATCTTGGGCTGAACCATTGTCATTTGCATTTCCTTGGTCAGACTCACCATCAGTAGAAATTTGACTTAGTGTTGGCCGCACGGCACCCGTTGGTGGAGATGGGTTGCCAAGGTGATCAAGAAGGAACCGTAGACTCGAAGCTCGGTCATTAGGTGAGTGAGAGAGATCTTTAAGGCTGTTCCAATCCCTCTTGTCATGGTAGCCCACATGTTCTAGAAACCGGACATCTCGAGAGACATATAGTCGACTTGTGGCCGGATCATAACATTTGTACCCCTTTTGTGTGGTGGAGTAGCCAATGAACATACACTTTGTACTTTTGGCATCCAGCTTACTCCTTTGTTCTCCTGGTACTAACACAAAACAAACACAGCCGAAAACTCGTAAGTGATCAAGAGATGGTTTAAATTTGTTTAGTACTTCAAATGGAGATAAGTCATGAAGAACTCTAGTTGGTGTTCGGTTGATTAGGTAGCATGCAGTCATCACGGCATCACCCCAATATCGTTTAGGAACACTCGAATGGACATGATTGCCCGCGCCACTTCCATGAGGTGCCTGTTCTTCCTCTCGGCCACACCATTTTGTTGTGGCGTGTAGGGACAACTAGTTTGATGGAGAATGCCATGCTTGGAGAGATGTTCTTTGAACTTGCAACTTGTGTATTCCCCCCCATTATCAGACCTAAGTACCTTAAGTTTAGCATTGAAGTGATTAGTCACATAATTTTGAAAATTGATAAAGGCATCAAATACTCTATCTTTAGATGGCAACAAGGTAATCCAAGTGTATTTTGATTTTTCATCAATAAAAGTCACAAAATACTTGTTATTATCTCTAGATAGGCATGGTGATGTCCAAACATCTGAGTGAACCAAATCAAAACAATTCTCATAAATAGTAGTTGACTTAGGAAAGATAGACTTGCAATGTTTTCCAAGAATACAAGGTTCACAAGTAGAATTATCAAAAGAAATATTAGGAAACATCAACCCTAAAGCACGTGAATGTGGGTGGCCTAGCCTAGCATGCCACACCATATTCGAATCAACAACAAAACAAGACTTAGTAGAGGATAAATTTGGATCGGTTTTCTCTAGGACATAGAGATCTCCACTCCCTTGCCCTTCTCCAAGAACCTTTCCAGTCTCAATATCCTGAAAATAAACATTGTTAGGACCAAAGATTGCATAACAATTCAAATCATTTGTGGCCCTCTTAACCGATAGTAAATTGGAGGTAAAGGTAGGCATAAAGAAAGCTTTTGAGGTTTTATCAAATAGTTTCAAGTCCCCTATTCCCTTTACTGGTATTTGTTCTCCATTTGCAATAACAACATTTCCTAAGGCCGGTTTTATGTTGTCAATTAACCTAGGGTTACTAATCATATGATGTGAGGCTCCCGAGTCAATAACAAGCGATTTGCTAGGCCTAGAAGTAAAGAAAGAGATACCAGACTCCTTGAGTGAAGCAATGGAGCGGATGAGAGCCTCAAGGTCTGACTTCCTCACCACATCTCCGTAGGCTGCGGTCATGGCCACCTCATCTCCCTGCTTTGATGATCCGGCTCCTTTATCGCTAAGCGCTTCCTTTGAGAGGTTGGCTTTGAACTTGGCCGGCTTGAGATGAGGATGGAGAACCCAGCACTTGTCTTTCAGATGACCCCGCTTCTTGCAGTAGTCGCACACCAACAACTTCCTCTCCTCTTGCTTGTACATTCCTTTGTTGGCCGAAGCAAGCTCCCCCTTACCGCTAAACAAATCAAGGGATCCTTGCTCTTTCTGAATTTGGGAGCAAATATCCTCAAAGGAGGGGAGCTTCTCTGCCCTTAGGATGTGCTTCAAGAGGTCGTTGAAGGACGGGTTCAAGGTAAGTAGGAGTCCGAAGACTTTGTCTTGCTCCTTTCTTTCGTTTAGCACACTTGCCTCAAGTGTACTTGGCCGCAACATGTCAAGCTCGGACCATAGTGCACGGAACTTACCAAGATGCTTAGTGAACTCCACATCATCTTGGTTAAGATCATTTATGGCCTTCTTGACCTCAAAGACTCTAGTCATGTTAGAGACATTACCATACACGCCTTTAAGTGTTTCCCACAGTTCCTTGGCCGTCTCGCAATATGAGTAGGCCTCAAGGATAGGCGTGTCCAGAGAGTTTTGGAGAACAGATAGGACAACTTGGTCTTCTTGGAACCATTTGGCCTTCCTCTCGCTCTCTTCCTCCGCTTCCGCCTCGGAAGCGTCCTCTCCTTTGGGGTTTTTCTTTGGGACATAGTCGGACTCGACATGACTCCAAAGGCCACGACCTCCAAGGGCGGTTCTTGTGGTTCTTGTCCACAGCAAGTAGTTTGTCCCCTTTAGGACAACCGGTGAAACAATGGGCTTGGCGTTTTCCATGGTCGGATTTCTATGGACCGATGGGTAAAGCTTTTACCCGGAGAATAAAAGAGATGCGAGTAAGAAGAAACGAAGATAAGGAGACTAGAGTGTAGAAATGAGTAGGAGAATGAGATTAGACTGTAGAGAATCGAAGAACTTGCTCTGATACCATGTAAGACTTTGTAGAATAAAGAAGAGAATCAAGAGATTGATGAGAGATATCGGTAGACAAAGAGAATGAGGAAGAAAAGAAAAGATTAGGTTATTGTTCCATAAGAATACATCTTACAATGTAGGCTAAAGTATATATATATCAAGGGACAATTAGGGCTACACCCTCTACCAACCGATCGTATAAGTGATAGGGACAAGGAGAGAGATAGAACTAATCCAACGGTGATAGTGACCCGTCCTAGTCTCCTTAAACACAACATAACCCGTGACTCCACTTGTTCCTCCTCTCTAACGGCTACAAGCGACATTCTAGATCCTTCTCATGGGCCTAAGGAGAGCAGGCCTCCTCATTGTCTTTACACACTTACATGACTCGGCCTTATTGCTTGGTTGTACGGACGGCCCCATAATTGTACGGACGGCCATGGCTGCCTTAGGCTTATTCTCTTGATCAATATGAGATAGATGTGGAGAGTTTAAAGCCACTTATACCCATTTTGTCCCAAAAAAGGCTAAAACCAAGAAAACATTGCTTAGAAGCTGTAAACAGCTATGTTAGTGTTTCTGGGGTTAAACTGTGTCTTTATCCAATGCAACTAACTAATTATAAGAGTTTGAGATTGATGTGGAGAGTTTAAAAGCCACTTATACCCATTTTGTCCCAAAACAGGCTAAAACCAAGAAAATATTGCTTAGAAGCTGTAAACAGCTATGTTAGTGTTTCAAGGGTTAAGATGTGTCTGAATCCAATGCAACTAACTAATTATAGGAGTTTGAGATAGATGTGGAGAGTTTAAAAGCCACTTATACCCATTTTGTCCCAAAATAGGCTAAAACCAAGAAAACATTGCTTAGAAGCTGCAAAACAGCTATGTTAGTGTTTCTGGGGTTGAAATGTGTCTTAATCCAATGCAACTGACTAGTTATAAGACCTTTAAGATAGATGTGGGAGAGTTTTAAAAGCCACTTATACCCATTTTGTTCCAAAACAGGCTAAAACCAAGAAAACATTGCTTAGAAGCTGTAAACAGCTATGTTAGTGTTTATGGGGTTAAAATGTGTCTTAATCCAATGCAACTAACTAATTATAAGAGTTTGAGATTGATGTGGAGAGTTTAAAAGCCACTTATACCCATTTTGTCCCCAAAACAGGCTAAAACCAAGAAAACATTGTTTAGAAGCTGTAAACAGCTATGTTAGTGTTTCTGGGGTTAAAATGTGTCTTAATCCATTGAAACTAACTAATTATAAGACTTTAAGATAGATGTGGAGAGTTTAAAAGCCACTTATACCCATTTTGTCCCAAAACAGGCTAAAACCAAGAAAACGTTGCTTAGAAGCTGTAAACCGCTATGTTAGTGTTTCTGGGGTTAAAATGTGTCTTAATCCAATGCAACTAACTAATTATAGGAGTTTGAGATAGATGTGGAGAGTTTAAAAGCCACTTATACCCATTTTGTCCCAAAGACAGGCTAAAACAAAGAAAACATTGCTTAGAAGCTGTAAACAGCTATGTTAGTGTTTCTGGGGTTAAAATGTGTCTTAATCCAATGCAACTAACTAATTATAGGAGATTGAGATAGATGTGGAGAGTTTAAAAGCCACTTATACCCATTTTCTCCCAAAACAGGCTAAAACCAAGAAAACATTGCTTAGAAGCTGTAAACAGTTTATGTTAGTGTTTCTGGGGTTAAAATGTGTCTTAATTCAATGCAACTAACTAATTATAGGAGTTTGAGATAGATGTGGAGAGTTTAAAAGCCACTTATACCCATTTTGTCCCAAAACAGGCTAAAACCAAGAAAACATTGCTTAGAAGCTGTAAACAGCTATGTTAGTGTTTCTGGGGTTTAAAATGTGTCTTAATCCATTGAAACTAACTAATTATAAGACTTTAAGATAGATGTGGAGAGTTTAAAAGCCACTTATACCCATTTTGTCCGAAAACAGGCTAAAACAAAGAAAACATTGCTTAGAAGCTGTAAACAGCTATGTTAGTGTTTCTGGGGTTAAAATGTGTCTTAATCCATTGAAACTAACTAATTATAAGACTTTAAGATAGATGTGGAGAGTTTAAAAGCCACTTATACCCATTTTGTCCCAAAAGAGGGTAAAACCAAGAAAACATTGCTTAGAAGCTGTTAAACAGCTATGTTAGTGTTTCTGGGGTTAAACTGTGTCTTTATCCAATGCAACTTACTAATTATAAGAGTTTGAGATTGATGTGGAGAGTTTAAAAGCCACTTATACCCATTTTGTCCCAAAACAGGCTAAAACCAAGAAAACATTGTTTAGAAGCTGTAAAACAGCTATGTTAGTGTTTCTGGGGTTAAAATGTGTCTTAATCCAATGCAACTGACTAGTTATAAGAGTTTGAGATAGATGTGGAGAGTTTAAAAGCCACTTATACCCATTTTGTCCCAAAAACAGGCTAAAACCAAGAAAACATTGCTTAGAAGCTGTAAACAGATATGTTAGTGTTTCTGGGGTTAAAATGTGTCTTAATCCAATGCAACTAACTAATTATAGGAGTTTGAGATAGATGTGGAGAGTTTAAAAGCCACTTATACCCATTTTGTCCCAAACAGGCTAAAACCAACAAAACATCGCTTAGAAGCTGTAAACAGCTATGTTAGTGTTTCTGGGGTTAAAATGTGTCTTAATCCAATGCAACTAACTAATTATAGGAGATTGAGATAGATGTGGAGAGTTTAAAAGCCACTTATACCCATTTTGTCCCAAAACAGGCTAAAACCAATAAAACATTGCTTAGAAGCTGTAAACAGCTATGTTAGTGTTTCTGGGGTTAAAATGTGTCTTAATCCATTGAAACTAACTAATTATAGGAGTTTGAGATAGATGTGGAGAGTTTAAAGCCACTTATACACATTTTGTCCCAAAACAGGCTAAAACCAAGAAAACATTGCTTAAAAGCTGTAAACAGCTATGTTAGTGTTTCTGGGGTTAAACTGTGTCTTTATCCAATGCAACTAACTAATTATAGGAGTTTGAGATAGATGTGGAGAGTTTAAAAGCCACTTATACCCATTTTGTCCCAAAACAGGCTAAAACCAAGAAAACATTGCTTAGAAGCTGTAAACAGCTATGTTAGTGTTTCTGGGGTTAAAATGTGTCTTAATCCAATGCAACTAACTAATTATAGGAGATTGAGATAGATGTGGAGAGTTTAAAAGCCACTTATACCCATTTTGTCCCAAAACAGGCTAAAACCAAGAAAACATTGCTTAGAAGCTGTAAACAGTTATGTTAGTGTTTCTGGGGTTAAAATGTGTCTTAATCCAATGCAACTAACTAATTATAGGAGTTTGAGATAGATGTGGAGAGTTTAAAAGCCACTTATACCCATTTTGTCCCAAAACAGGCTAAAACCAAGAAAACATTGCTTAGAAGCTGTAAACGGCTATGTTAGTGTTTCTGGGGTTAAAATGTGTCTTAATCCATTGAAACTAACTAATTATAAGACTTTAAGATAGATGTGGAGAGTTTAAAAGCCATTTATACCCATTTTGTCCCAAAACAGGCTAAAACCAAGAAAACATTGTTTAGAAGCTGTAAACAGCTATGTTAATGTTTCTGGGGTTAAAATGTGTCTTAATCCAATGCAACTGACTAGTTATAAGAGTTTGAGATAGATGTGGAGAGTTTAAAAGCCACTTATACCCATTTTGTCCCAAAACAGGCTAAAACCAAGAAAACATTGCTTAGAAGCTGTAAACAGTTATGGTAGTGTTTCTGGGGTTAAAATGTGTCTTAATCCAATGCAACTAACTAATTATAGGAGTTTGAGATAGATGTGGAGAGTTTAAAAGCCACTTATACCCATTTTGTCCCAAAACAGGCTAAAACCAAGAAAACATTGCTTAGAAGCTGTAAACGGCTATGTTAGTGTTTCTGGGGTTAAAATGTGTCTTAATCCATTGAAACTAACTAATTATAAGACTTTAAGATAGATGTGGAGAGTTTAAAAGCCACTTATACCCATTTTGTCCCAAAAGAGGCTAAAACCAAGAAAACATTGTTTAGAAGCTGTAAACAGCTATGTTAATGTTTCTGGGGTTAAAATGTGTCTTAATCCAATGCAACTGACTAGTTATAAGAGTTTGAGATAGATGTGGAGAGTTTAAAAGCCACTTATACCCATTTTGTCCCAAAACAGGCTAAAACCAAGAAAACATTGCTTAGAAGCTGTAAACAGCTATGTTAGTGTTTCTGGGGTTAAAATGTGTCTTAATCCAATGCAACTAACTAATTATAGGAGTTTGAGATAGATGTGGAGAGTTTAAAAGCCACTTATACCCATTGTGTCCCAAAATAGGCTAAAACCAAGAAAACATTGCTTAGAAGCTGTAAACAGCTATGTTAGTGTTTATGGGGTTATAATGTGTCTTAATCCAATGCAACTGACTAATTATGAGAGATTGAGATATATGTGGAGAGTCTAAAAGCTACTTATACCCATTTTGTCCCAAAACAGGCTAAAACCAAGAAAACATTGCTTAGAAGCTGTAAACAGCTATGTTAGTGTTTCGGGGGTTAAAATGTGTCTTTATCCAATGCAACTAACTAATTATAGGAGATTGAGATAGATGTGGAGAGTTTAAAAGCCACTTATACCCATTTTGTCCCAAAACAGGCTAAAACCAAGAAAACATTGCTTAGAAGCTGTAAACAGTTATGTTAGTGTTTCTGGGGTTAAAATGTGTCTTAATCCAATGCAACTAACTAATTATAGGAGTTTGAGATAGATGTGGAGAGTTTAAAAGCCACTTATACCCATTTTGTCCCAAAACAGGCTAAAACCAAGAAAACATTGCTTAGAAGCTGTAAACAGCTATGTTAGTGTTTCTGGGGTTAAAATGTGTCTTAATCCATTGAAACTAACTAATTATAAGACTTTAAGATAGATGTGGAGAGTTTAAAAGCCACTTATACCCATTTTGTCCCAAAACAGGCTAAAACCAAGAAAACATTGTTTAGAAGCTGTAAACAGCTATGTTAATGTTTATGGGGTTTAAATGTGTCTTAATCCAATGCAACTGACTAGTTATAAGAGTTTGAGATAGATGTGGAGAGTTTAAAAGCCACTTATACCCATTTTGTCCCAAAACAGGCTAAAACCAAGAAAACATTGCTTAGAAGCTGTAAACAGCTATGTTAGTGTTTATGGGGTTAAAATGTGTCTTTATCCAATGAAACTAACTAATTATAGGAGTTTGAGATAGATGTGGAGAGTTTAAAAGCCACTTATACCCATTTTGTCCCAAAACAGGCTAAAACCAAGAAAACATTGCTTAGAAGCTGTAAACAGTTATGTTAGTGTTTCTGGGGTTAAAATGTGTCTTAATCCAATGCAACTAACTAATTATATGTAAGTTTGAGAGTAGAGTAATCAAGAGATTATGAAAGAGAGTGAAATCGTGTAAAGAGTGAGGAGAGTGAACGATTGAGAGAGAGAGTGTTGGAGAAAGAGAATAAACTCTTTTCTTACTTCTATTAGTATGATACTTACAAACTATTTAAAGACATATACAAATAGGATATTCTCTTAGGATCCTATGCACACTAATATGAGGAGAAAGCGACATCTCCTTATTCTAACATGTGATCTCCTCTTCTCTCTTGCAACTTGCTCCAACGGCTACAAAGGAAGGATCGAGATGAATGGCGACCGTTGGAGGATCTTTTTGGTGGATTGGGCTCATGAAGACTTCTATTTGAGGATGGCCCGTTGGTTGGTCGTACGGACGTCCGTACGGTCGTACGGACAAGTGTGTGTGCCGGTTCATACTCCCCCTCAAGCTTGACTTGGGGAACTAGTCAAGCTTGACAACATAGGCACCCACCTCATTAAAAACCTTAGTATAGAAAAACCTCTTGGGAAAACTATACTTAAGGGAAAAAGAGTGTAGGCGCCAAAACAAAGCAAGTCATGGCCGAGTGAGGTTTAGGAGGCCAAGCTTAGGATGGATGTATTCACACACTTGGGAGCTCGCAGCTTTAGTCAGGACGTCTGCAAGTTGTTCTTTGCTTTCGGTATGGCAAGGTAAGACAACTCCAAGCTTGATTTGTTCTCGGACCTTATGGCAATCCACTTCAATGTGCTTGGTCCGCTCATGGAACACTGAATTGGTTGCTATATGAATGGCTGCTTCGTTATCACAGTGCATGGTGATCGGCTTTGTTGATTCTATTCCAAGATCCTTGAGTAACATCTTCAGCCACATTAGCTCCGTCGTTAGCTTCCTCATAGCTCTATACTCGGATTCGGCACTTGAGAGTGAGACGACCTTTTGCTTCTTGCTCTTCCATGTGACCAGGTTCCCTCCAAGGAACGTGCAATAGCCTGTGGTTGAGCGTCGGTCCCCACGATCTCCGGCATAGTCAGCGTCGCAGTAGCCTACCAACTCGGTGCTCTTGTTGCGTCCCATCCATATGCCTTGGCCGGGTGAGCCCTTGATGTACTTGAGGATCCGTGTCAGCATGTTCCAATGGTGCACGGTGGGGTTCTTCATATGCTGGCTTACCTGGTTCACGGCAAAGCAAATGTCAGGCCGTGTGATAGTTAAATAAATGAGCTTACCGACTAGCCGCCGGTAGAGGCTAACATCCTCGAATGGAGCGGTGTCAAGCTCCCCCTGTCCTCCATCCTTGTAATTCTCTTCTAGGGGCGTTGTTACTGCCTTAGCTCCTAGTTTTCCTGTTTCACTCAATAAGTCTAGTGCATACTTTCTTTGAGATAACAATAACCCTTCATTTGATCTATAAACTTCTATCCCAAGAAAGTATTTCAACTCTCCAAGATCTTTAATATCAAAAACTGATTTCAAGAATGTTTTAGAGTCTTGAATACCTACCGAGTCACTTCCAGTGATGATGATATCATCAACATACACTAGAATGACTACTATACCTTTGGCGCTTGGTAAGGTGAACAAGGTGTGGTCAGCTTCGGATTTGCGAAAGCCTTTGTCAAGAAGTGTGGTGCTAAGCTTGTGATACCAAGCCCTTGGTGACTGCTTCAAGCCATAGATAGCTTTGTTGAGTTTCAAGACCTTTCCCGGACCAATAGTATCCTCCAAACCCGGTGGTGGTCGCATATACACTTCATCCTCCAGTTCTCCTTGCAAGAAGGCGTTCTTCACGTCCATTTGCCAAAGTTCCCAGTCGAGGTTGGTGGCGAGAGAGAGTACAACTCGAACCGTGTGAAGCTTAGCCACCGGAGCAAACGTATCAAGATAGTCCTCCCCATACGTTTGCGTGAAACCTCGTGCGACTAGGCGGGCTTTGTGGCGTTCAATCTCCCCATTGCTCTTATATTTGATTGTGAAGATATACCGAGAGGTGACAGCCTTCTTGCCCTTGGGTAAGTCAGCCTCGTCCCATGTATGATTTTGCACCATGGCCGTATTCTCGGCATCCACTGCATCTCTCCATACTTTGTGCTGCTTAGCCTCATCATAGGTCTTGGGGATCCAATCCTCATCAATATGGCCAAGAAACACTTGATGCTCTATCGGAAAATGAGCCAAGGTGCACACGGCCTGAATCGGATGAGCAACGGCCATGTTGTTGTAGTACACACGGGTGTTCTTCCAATGACTAGGAGGATACTTGATACGTTGGCTGCGCCGAAGAGGAACTATAGCCCCAGCTTCGGAGTTGGCTCGTCCTGGAGTAATGATCTCCTCAAGCTGTTCAGCCGTCCCCTCGGTTGTTTCGGCCGTGTTGTCCGCGAGTGACTCGGGTGCTTCCTCATGCTGCTCAGTATGGTCATCGGCATGTGTAGCAGGCTCAGGCTCAGTAGATGGCTCAGGTTGTTCTGGTGATGCTGGTCTGGCTGACTCAGTAGTGATCCGATCGTTTTCAAGACCTAGTCGCTCAAGGATTACTCGGAGGTTGCGCGTCCGATCAGATGGTGAATCAGAGAGGTTACGGAGCTCATCCCAATTCTTCTCATCGTAAAAGCCTTGTGTCTCCATGAACTTGACATCACGAGATACTAGAACCCTCCTTGTTGTAGGGTCATAGCACTTATACCCCTTTTGTGTGGTAGAGTAGCCAAGAAACATAGCCTTTGTACTCTTTGCATCAAGCTTGTCTCTTAGCTCACCTGGTCGCAACACATAGCACACACAACCAAACACTCGTAAGTGATCAAATGTAGGTTTGTCATTCGTTAATACCTCAAATGGAGACACATCCTTTAGGATCTTTGTTGGTGTGCGGTTAATAAGATAACAAGCGGCTAGCACAGCATCTCCCCAAAACCTCTTTGGAACCCTTGTGTGAAACATCATAGACCTTGCTACTTCCATGAGATGCCTATTCTTTCTCTCAGCCACTCCATTTTGTTGTGGTGTGTAAGGACAGCTAGTTTGATGAAGAATTCCATGTTTGGCTAGATATTGTTTAAAGGCATGGCTTGTGTACTCTCCACCATTATCTGATCTCAAAATTTTAATCTTGGCATGAAAGTGGTTAGTGACATAATTTTGAAAATTAGTAAAGGCCTCAAGGACTCTATCCTTAGAGGGAAGCAAAGTTATCCAAGTATATTTTGATTTTTCATCAATAAAAGTCACAAAATACTTTTGATTATCTCTAGATAAGCAAGGAGATGTCCAAACATCAGAATGAATTAAATCAAAACATTTTTCATAAATAGTAATAGATTTAGGGAAAACAGCCTTGCAATGTTTACCAAGAATACAAGCCTCACACTCATCATTTTGAAAAGAAACATTAGGAAATATTAAGGATAAAGCTCTTGTGTGAGGGTGTCCTAGCCTAGCATGTAAAATAGAATCACTAGGTTTCATAATAACCGAATTAAAACAAGATGCATTAGAAGATAAGTTCAAGTCCTCAAGCACATAGAGGTCATCCTTGGATCCTCCTTGACCAAGAACCTTACTTGTCTCAATATCCTGAAAATGAACATTGTTAGGACCAAATATAGCATAACAATTTAAATCAGTAGTGGCTCTCTTAACTGATAGCAAGTTAGAAGTAAAGTTTGGCATATAAAATGCCTTAGTCTCCTTATCAAATAGTTTCAAGTTTCCTATGCCTTTAACTGGTACTTTCTCACCATTTGCTATTATTACATTACCATTAGCAGGTTTAATATCACTAATTAGCCTAGAATCACTAATCATGTGATGGGATGCACCAGAATCAACTATGAGGGGTTTAATTTTGTTTGAGGCAAGAAACGCCTTACCGGTGGCCTCTTTGATGGCTTTGATGAGCGCATCAAGGTCGGACCGCCTTACCAGCTCGGACGATGCTGCAGCAAGAGCAGTTCCACTGGTCACTTGTTGAGGCTGCTCAGAGATTGACTCCCCCATGGCTACTGCTTGATGAGCTCTCGGTGGTCCTCCGCGGTTTGGTCGTCCACCTCGGATGGTACCCGGCGGTGGTGCTAGATGAGGGTGTAGAATCCAGCAGCGGCTCTTGAAGTGACCAAGCTTCTTACAATGCTCACAAAATGGCGGGTTGTTCTTGTCCTCCGGCTTGTAGTAGCCCTTGTTTGCTGATGCCATCTCAGCTTTGTTAGCGGTCACAAGTTCTCCCTTGCCGCCAAACAATCCCATGGAGCCATGCTCCTTTTGAATTTGGTTACAGACATCATCAAGGCTAGGGAGCTTGTCCGACCGTAGAATATGCTTGATAAGGTCATTGTAGGAGGGGTTCAAGGTCAAGAGAAGGCCGAACACCTTATCTTGTTCACGCCTCTCATTCAGAATGGCCGGATCTATAGTCGCCGGCCGGAGCATCTCTAGTTCAGCCCAAAGGGACCTAAACTTCCCAAAGTGCTTGGTGAACTCCATGTCTTCTTGGTTGAGGTTGTTGATGGCCCTCTTAATCTCAAAAATTCGGTTTACATTTGTAACATTCCCAAAAACATTCTTGAGAGTGTCCCACAAGTCTTTTGCTGTCTCGCAATAAGAGTAAGCTTCAAGTATAGGTGCATCTAGGGAGTTTTGAATGATAGCTAGGACTCCCTGATCTTCTTGAAACCACTTGTTCTTCTCATCGACAAGATCCTTGCCGTCTTTGGTGGTCTCGCCACTAGGAGCTTCGCTTGTCTCAACATGGGACCAAAGTCCTCGGCCGCATAGGGCTGTCTTTGTGGTTCTAGCCCACAGTAAGTAATTCTCTCCCTTGAGAGTAACTGGAACAATGAGAGTTTTGGTAGTTTCCATGGAAAAGGATGAAGAGACCGTTGGTTAAAGCTATTGTCCAACGGTTAAAGAAAGAAGATTCAAGAACAAGAAGTTTCAAGAACAAGAAAGAGAATGCGGAAGGGAGTGATGGAGATTTGAGGCAAGAACAGAATCAAATCTGCTCTGATACCATGTAAGTTTGAGAGTAGAGTAATCAAGAGATTATGAAAGAGAGTGAAATCGTGTAAAGAGTGAGGAGAGTGAACGATTGAGAGAGAGAGTGTTGGAGAAAGAGAATAAACTCTTTTCTTACTTCTATTAGTATGATACTTACAAACTATTTAAAGACATATACAAATAGGATATTCTCTTAGGATCCTATGCACACTAATATGAGGAGAAAGCGACATCTCCTTATTCTAACATGTGATCTCCTCTTCTCTCTTGCAACTTGCTCCAACGGCTACAAAGGAAGGATCGAGATGAATGGCGACCGTTGGAGGATCTTTTTGGTGGATTGGGCTCATGAAGACTTCTATTTGAGGATGGCCCGTTGGTTGGTCGTACGGACGTCCGTACGGTCGTACGGACAAGTGTGTGTGCCGGTTCATATTATAGGAGTTTGAGATAGATGTGGAGAGTTTAAAAGCCACTTATACCCATTTTGTCCCAAAAAAGGCTAAAACCAAGAAAACATTGCTTAGAAGCTGTAAACAGCTATGTTAGTGTTTCTGGGGTTAAAATGTGTCTTAATCCATTTAAACTAACTAATTATAAGACTTTAAGATAGATGTGGAGAGTTTAAAAGCCACTTATACCCATTTTGTCCCAAAAGAGGCTAAAACCAAGAAAACATTGCTTAGAAGCTGTAAACAGCTATGTTAGTGTTTCTGGGGTTAAAATGTGTCTGAATCAAATGCAACTAACTAATTATAGGAGTTTGAGATAGATGTGGAGAGTTTAAAAGCCACTTATACCCATTTTGTCCCAAAACAGGCTAAAACCAAGAAAACTTTGCTTAGAAGCTGCAAAACAGCTATGTTAGTGTTTCTGGGGTTAAAATGTGTCTTAATCCAATGCAACTAACTAATTATAAGACTTTAAGATAGATGTGGAGAGTTTAAAAGCCACTTATACCCATTTTGTCCCAAAACAGGCTAAAACCAAGAAAACATTGCTTAGAAGCTGTAAACAGCTATGTTAGTGTTTCTGGGGTTAAAATGTGTCTTAATCCATTGAAACTAACTAATTATAAGACTTTAAGATAGATGTGGAGAGTTTAAAAGCCACTTATACCCATTTTGTCCCAAAACAGGCTAAAACCAAGAAAACGTTGCTTAGAAGCTGTAAACAGCTATGTTAGTGTTTCTGGGGTTAAAATGTGTCTTAATCCAATGCAACTAACTAATTATAGGAGTTTGAGATAGATGTGGAGAGTTTAAAAGCCACTTATACCCATTTTGTCCCAAAACAGGCTAAAACAAAGAAAACATTGCTTAGAAGCTGTAAACAGCTATGTTAGTGTTTCTGGGGTTAAAATGTGTCTTAATCCAATGCAACTAACTAATTATAGGAGATTGAGATAGATGTGGAGAGTTTAAAAGCCACTTATACCCATTTTCTCCCAAAACAGGCTAAAACCAAGAAAACATTGCTTAGAAGCTGTAAACAGTTATGTTAGTGTTTCTGGGGTTAAAATGTGTCTTAATTCAATGCAACTAACTAATTATAGGAGTTTGAGATAGATGTGGAGAGTTTAAAAGCCACTTATACCCATTTTGTCCCAAAACAGGCTAAAACCAAGAAAACATTGCTTAGAAGCTGTAAACAGCTATGTTAGTGTTTCTGGGGTTAAAATGTGTCTTAATCCATTGAAACTAACTAATTATAAGACTTTAAGATAGATGTGGAGAGTTTAAAAGCCACTTATACCCATTTTGTCCGAAAACAGGCTAAAACAAAGAAAACATTGCTTAGAAGCTGTAAACAGCTATGTTAGTGTTTCTGGGGTTAAAATGTGTCTTAATCCATTGAAACTAACTAATTATAAGACTTTAAGATAGATGTGGAGAGTTTAAAAGCCACTTATACCCATTTTGTCCCAAAAGAGGGTAAAACCAAGAAAACATTGCTTAGAAGCTGTAAACAGCTATGTTAGTGTTTCTGGGGTTAAACTGTGTCTTTATCCAATGCAACTTACTAATTATAAGAGTTTGAGATTGATGTGGAGAGTTTAAAAGCCACTTATACCCATTTTGTCCCAAAACAGGCTAAAACCAAGAAAACATTGTTTAGAAGCTGTAAAACAGCTATGTTAGTGTTTCTGGGGTTAAAATGTGTCTTAATCCAATGCAACTGACTAGTTATAAGAGTTTGAGATAGATGTGGAGAGTTTAAAAGCCACTTATACCCATTTTGTCCCAAAACAGGCTAAAACCAAGAAAACATTGCTTAGAAGCTGTAAACAGCTATGTTAGTGTTTCTGGGGTTAAAATGTGTCTTAATCCAATGCAACTAACTAATTATAGGAGTTTGAGATAGATGTGGAGAGTTTTAAAAGCCACTTATACCCATTTTGTCCCAAAACAGGCTAAAACCAACAAAACATCGCTTAGAAGCTGTAAACAGCTATGTTAGTGTTTCTGGGGTTAAAATGTGTCTTAATCCAATGCAACTAACTAATTATAGGAGATTGAGATAGATGTGGAGAGTTTAAAAGCCACTTATACCCATTTTGTCCCAAAACAGGCTAAAACCAATAAAACATTGCTTAGAAGCTGTAAACAGCTATGTTAGTGTTTCTGGGGTTAAAATGTGTCTTAATCCATTGAAACTAACTAATTATAGGAGTTTGAGATAGATGTGGAGAGTTTAAAGCCACTTATACACATTTTGTCCCAAAACAGGCTAAAACCAAGAAAACATTGCTTAAAAGCTGTAAACAGCTATGTTAGTGTTCTTCTGGGGTTAAACTGTGTCTTTATCCAATGCAACTAACTAATTATAGGAGTTTGAGATAGATGTGGAGAGTTTAAAAGCCACTTATACCCATTTTGTCCCAAAACAGGCTAAAACCAAGAAAACATTGCTTAGAAGCTGTAAACAGCTATGTTAGTGTTTCTGGGGTTAAAATGTGTCTTAATCCAATGCAACTAACTAATTATAGGAGATTGAGATAGATGTGGAGAGTTTAAAAGCCACTTATACCCATTTTGTCCCAAAACAGGCTAAAACCAAGAAAACATTGCTTAGAAGCTGTAAACAGTTATGTTAGTGTATTAGAATGTAAGGAAGAGAAGAGAGAAGAGGCCGGTAAGGCCGAACCATAGAAGAAGAAGAGAAGTGGCCGGTGAGGCTGCCAACACAAGAAGAACGGCCGGTAAGGCCGTGTGCACCAAGAAGAGTGGCCGTGAGGCCATGAATGGCATGAGAACGGCCGGTTAGGCCGTGAATACAATGAGTAAGGCCATGTGGGCTGAATGAAGAATAAGAGAAGGCCATAAGTGCAATGAGAAGGGCAAAGGCCTTATAAGAAGAAGAAGCCCAAGAGGAAGTCTCACAAAGGAAAGAAGGAAGGAATGAGGCCGAGTGTGAGTGATGACAAGAAGGAAGACTCGGCCCACCATGTGATCAAGAAGCTGCCAAAGGAAGAAGATGCCAAAGGAAGAAGGAAGGAAGTCGCTTTCAAGGAGGAAGAACCTAACGGTCACAAGAAAAGAATCACATGTGCAAGGAAGGGAAGGATGTCACTATCACCTTCACCAAATCGAGAGAATGTCCCTATCAACACTCTCTTCCTCTCTCTAACGGTCATAAGCATTGTATTCCCTATATTAAGTTGTAATTCACTTCAATATAACACATCACAATATTATCTAATAGAAGAGAAACCGATTTCCTCTCTATACTTGTGTTCTTGTTTCATATTAACAATGTAGAGAGTTTAGGATTAGCGGTTAGGGGCTGCCCTTAAGGCAGCCTATTCTCTTCTCAAATCCACCTAAACTCTTCTTATTTACTGCTTTACTTAGCCTAGATTACTGATTCTTAATCCTCCTTCTCCTAAGTACACAAACTCTAAGTGTTGTGATACTAGAAGAGGATAAGTCTCAAACTAGTGCTTCTCCTAGTTAGGATCCGCTTACTCTCTAGTATTTGGGTTCTATCTAGCTTGTTTATGGGGAGTTCATCACAAGTTGATGTTCTCTCCTCCCCCTTGAGAATGAGTTAGTTTGTTGTGGGTAAAGGGGGATTCATTCACCAAGTGTTTGTCTACCCTCTCTTGTGAGCTTTGTCTCATAAATCCCAACATGGTATCAGAGCAGGTTCTGTTCTTGGTGATTTAAACTCATTCTCAAAGTCGTTTTCTTAGGAGTTAGCTTAGTTAAAGTTTTAGACTTTGCTTAGGTGTTAAATCGCTTAGCTTAGTTTCTTTAAAGCTTTAATTTTGCTTTTGTTGATTAAATCGATTCTCTAGCAGCTCATTGTTGAGTAAGCTTGGTCTCTTGTCTTGTTAGAATTTGTAGACCAAGTGTGTGGAAAGAAATCGATTTTACAAGCCCCATCCTTAAGCTTTACCGATTTGGTAATAGCTTTGTTTATTTTGGGATGTGTGGGAAGTGATGAACCATTGAGCAAATTGTGTTGTTCATGGTGAGGATTCACGGTTCTTGTGTGCTTGTATGAGCCACGAAATTCTTAGGATTTAGCTCTCTTAAGATTTAGTTAATTTTCCTTTAAAGGTTTAATTTTGCTTTTGTTAAATTTCCTTTAAAGTTTAATTACTAAATCACTTCTTCTTCTTCTCAAGGTTGAGAAAGCTTTGTTTCTGGTCATATGGTGTGTCCAGGTTCGAGTTTGAGGAAGAGAGAGACTATTTTAGCATGTAGAGCCCGCTTGGTCAAATAGATTCAAGTTGGTCCAAGATGCATTCTTTTAACCGTTGGACAATAGGCTGTTCCAAAGGCTTTTGTTGTTTCTTCTTTGCTTGGGACCACGAAAAACATCTTCTATATGTTATTTTCGTGGATCTAAAGCCTTAAGATCTTGGAGAACACTTTGTTTAAGTGATTCTACCATGAGTTAGGTCCAAACCGTTGGAGAAATTAATTTTCCAAACGGTCCATGTGTTTCAGCCATTAAAGCACCAAAGTCTTGTTGAATGTTGGATGCTCTTGGCTGTCAAAGCTTCTGCAAACTCAAGAAAACAGAGTATAACTCTGTCCATAAGAACTCTTGAGCAAATTCTCTATTCTACTCTCCACTCACCTTATACTTCCGCCCATATACTCTACTATACTCTATACTCTTGGTTACTAATTCTCTGGTTACTTATTCTCTAAATTCTATTTTATTTTCAGTAATATTCTATATTCTCTATTCTCTAATCTCTAACAATCTCTTGTTTAGAATCTGTTCCATTGAATTTGGTTTCAGCTTCAGCCTTGAAGATTGTGTGGAGCTCGCCTACTATCTCAAGAAGAAGAAGTGGCGAGGTTGAAGGCTACAAGATAGCCATGAGGAGAGCGCAGCACAATGCCTGGAGTTAGAACCAAGGGCCACCAAGTCTTTGTTAAGCTGGTGGAAGGTGATGAATCAGTCCAAGAGCATGTGTGTTAGTGCCAAGTTGTTGATCGGATGTGCACAATGGTCTTTAGGAAAGGTGATGCACAAGGTTTCAACTGTTGATTGGATGTGCACAAGAACGGTGATGCACAAGGCTTCAACTGAGGTGATGAGGTTTCAGCCCATCATCAAGTAAAGGTTACGGGGGAGATCAAGTGACTTCAGACCGTACCTCACAGATTCTGCTCGGCCACAAGCAAAAGTCTTTACTTAAAGCTCAGCCGAAGCGTCTCAAAGATCGACTCGGACGAAACCCTTCCACTGCGATTCGGCTTCCGCGTTCTTCATTAAAGTTCGAGACCACAGAGTCATCTTGCCAGTGGAAGTGGAATCATACCAATCCGAGCAGCCGTTCGAAAGTTATGTCCGATTCAGTGGGCATGTGTCAGTCTGACAAATAAAACTGACCGGGTTTAAAACCATGGTTAGAGGAGCGGTCTCAAGGAGGAATTCCAAACCGCAACAGTGATCAACTCTCTCCCTCCTATCCATCAAAACACCATAAAGGCTGTGCTCTAAACTCTTCTCTATTTTAATTCATAAATTCATTACCTTAGCTTCATTACTAGTCTTTACTCTTTAATATGTTCTCTTAAATTGTCACACTTTTAGAAATTTTCTTTGATATTCCTCATAGCAAACACTTATTCTTTTCTTCTTTATCACTTGTTTAAGGGGTAAAGGAGACTATGAGAGCCTCAAAGAAACTCTAAAGGCGCAAGGATGGAGATCATAAGGAATGTGCTAAAGGCAAGGTGGGCTAAGGAGTAGGAGCGGTTCAAATCATGAAGAGAAGGGAGCTAGTTCTTTGCAAACCAAGGTCAAGGGACATCATGGATAGTGGAGTCTATACTCTTTTTCCCTTTAACAAAGTTTTATCCCAAGAGGTTTTCTTTGTTGAGGTTTTTAATGAGGTAGACTACACTACTCCACCCTTGATCTTTGGTCCCCATGGTGTCCCACCGATCAAGCGTGCGGGGGAGTATTAGAATGTAAGGAAGAGAAGAGAGAAGAGGCCGGTAAGGCCGAACCATAGAAGAAGAAGAGAAGTGGCCGGTGAGGCTGCCAACACAAGAAGAACGGCCGGTAAGGCCGTGTGCACCAAGAAGAGTGGCCGTGAGGCCATGAATGGCATGAGAACGGCCGGTTAGGCCGTGAATACAATGAGTAAGGCCATGTGGGCTGAATGAAGAATAAGAGAAGGCCATAAGTGCAATGAGAAGGGCAAAGGCCTTATAAGAAGAAGAAGCCCAAGAGGAAGTCTCACAAAGGAAAGAAGGAAGGAATGAGGCCGAGTGTGAGTGATGACAAGAAGGAAGACTCGGCCCACCATGTGATCAAGAAGCTGCCAAAGGAAGAAGATGCCAAAGGAAGAAGGAAGGAAGTCGCTTTCAAGGAGGAAGAACCTAACGGTCACAAGAAAAGAATCACATGTGCAAGGAAGGGAAGGATGTCACTATCACCTTCACCAAATCGAGAGAATGTCCCTATCAACACTCTCTTCCTCTCTCTAACGGTCATAAGCATTGTATTCCCTATATTAAGTTGTAATTCACTTCAATATAACACATCACAATATTATCTAATAGAAGAGAAACCGATTTCCTCTCTATACTTGTGTTCTTGTTTCATATTAACAATGTAGAGAGTTTAGGATTAGCGGTTAGGGGCTGCCCTTAAGGCAGCCTATTCTCTTCTCAAATCCACCTAAACTCTTCTTATTTACTGCTTTACTTAGCCTAGATTACTGATTCTTAATCCTCCTTCTCCTAAGTACACAAACTCTAAGTGTTGTGATACTAGAAGAGGATAAGTCTCAAACTAGTGCTTCTCCTAGTTAGGATCCGCTTACTCTCTAGTATTTGGGTTCTATCTAGCTTGTTTATGGGGAGTTCATCACAAGTTGATGTTCTCTCCTCCCCCTTGAGAATGAGTTAGTTTGTTGTGGGTAAAGGGGGATTCATTCACCAAGTGTTTGTCTACCCTCTCTTGTGAGCTTTGTCTCATAAATCCCAACATAGTGTTTCTGGGGTTAAAATGTGTCTTAATCCAATGCAACTAACTAATTATAGGAGTTTGAGATAGATGTGGAGAGTTTAAAAGCCACTTATACCCATTTTGTCCCAAAACAGGCTAAAACCAAGAAAACATTGCTTAGAAGCTGTAAACGGCTATGTTAGTGTTTCTGGGGTTAAAATGTGTCTTAATCCATTGAAACTAACTAATTATAAGACTTTAAGATAGATGTGGAGAGTTTAAAAGCCATTTATACCCATTTTGTCCCAAAACAGGCTAAAACCAAGAAAACATTGTTTAGAAGCTGTAAACAGCTATGTTAATGTTTCTGGGGTTAAAATGTGTCTTAATCCAATGCAACTGACTAGTTATAAGAGTTTGAGATAGATGTGGAGAGTTTAAAAGCCACTTATACCCATTTTGTCCCAAAACAGGCTAAAACCAAGAAAACATTGCTTAGAAGCTGTAAACAGTTATGGTAGTGTTTCTGGGGTTAAAATGTGTCTTAATCCAATGCAACTAACTAATTATAGGAGTTTGAGATAGATGTGGAGAGTTTAAAAGCCACTTATACCCATTTTGTCCCAAAACAGGCTAAAACCAAGAAAACATTGCTTAGAAGCTGTAAACGGCTATGTTAGTGTTTCTGGGGTTAAAATGTGTCTTAATCCATTGAAACTAACTAATTATAAGACTTTAAGATAGATGTGGAGAGTTTAAAAGCCACTTATACCCATTTTGTCCCAAAAGAGGCTAAAACCAAGAAAACATTGTTTAGAAGCTGTAAACAGCTATGTTAATGTTTCTGGGGTTAAAATGTGTCTTAATCCAATGCAACTGACTAGTTATAAGAGTTTGAGATAGATGTGGAGAGTTTAAAAGCCACTTATACCCATTTTGTCCCAAAACAGGCTAAAACCAAGAAAACATTGCTTAGAAGCTGTAAACAGCTATGTTAGTGTTTCTGGGGTTAAAATGTGTCTTAATCCAATGCAACTAACTAATTATAGGAGTTTGAGATAGATGTGGAGAGTTTAAAAGCCACTTATACCCATTGTGTCCCAAAATAGGCTAAAACCAAGAAAACATTGCTTAGAAGCTGTAAACAGCTATGTTAGTGTTTATGGGGTTATAATGTGTCTTAATCCAATGCAACTGACTAATTATAAGAGATTGAGATATATGTGGAGAGTCTAAAAGCTACTTATACCCATTTTGTCCCAAAACAGGCTAAAACCAAGAAAACATTGCTTAGAAGCTGTAAACAGCTATGTTAGTGTTTCGGGGGTTAAAATGTGTCTTTATCCAATGCAACTAACTAATTATAGGAGATTGAGATAGATGTGGAGAGTTTAAAAGCCACTTATACCCATTTTGTCCCAAAACAGGCTAAAACCAAGAAAACATTGCTTAGAAGCTGTAAACAGTTATGTTAGTGTTTCTGGGGTTAAAATGTGTCTTAATCCAATGCAACTAACTAATTATAGGAGTTTGAGATAGATGTGGAGAGTTTAAAAGCCACTTATACCCATTTTGTCCCAAAACAGGCTAAAACCAAGAAAACATTGCTTAGAAGCTGTAAACAGCTATGTTAGTGTTTCTGGGGTTAAAATGTGTCTTAATCCATTGAAACTAACTAATTATAAGACTTTAAGATAGATGTGGAGAGTTTAAAAGCCACTTATACCCATTTTGTCCCAAAACAGGCTAAAACCAAGAAAACATTGTTTAGAAGCTGTAAACAGCTATGTTAATGTTTATGGGGTTTAAATGTGTCTTAATCCAATGCAACTGACTAGTTATAAGAGTTTGAGATAGATGTGGAGAGTTTAAAAGCCACTTATACCCATTTTGTCCCAAAACAGGCTAAAACCAAGAAAACATTGCTTAGAAGCTGTAAACAGCTATGTTAGTGTTTATGGGGTTAAAATGTGTCTTTATCCAATGAAACTAACTAATTATAGGAGTTTGAGATAGATGTGGAGAGTTTAAAAGCCACTTATACCCATTTTGTCCCAAAACAGGCTAAAACCAAGAAAACATTGCTTAGAAGCTGTAAACAGTTATGTTAGTGTTTCTGGGGTTA
>NC_141894.1:33368434-33403542 GCF_030686135.1 Camelina sativa | reverse complement strand
AAACATTGCTTAGAAGCACTAAACAGCTTTGTTAGTGTTTCTAGGATTAAAATGTGTCTTAATCCAATGCAACTAACTAATTATAGGAGTTTGAGATAGATGTGAAGAGTTTAAAAGTCATTTATACCCATTTTGTCCCAAAACAGGCTAAAATCAAGAAAACATTGCGTAGAAGCTGTAAACAACTATGTTAGTGTTTCTGGGGTTAAAATGTGTCTTAGTCCAATGCAACTGACTAGTTATAAGAGTTTGAGATAGATGTGGAGAGTTTAAAAGCCACTTATACCCATTTTGTCCCAAAACAGGCTAAAACAAGGAAAACATTGCTTAGAAGCTGTAAACAGCTATGTTAGTGTTTCTGGGGTTAAAATGTGTCTTAATTCAATGCAACTAACTAATTATAAGAGTTTGAGATTGATGTGGAGAGTTTAAAAGCCACTTATACCCATTTTGTCCCAAAACAGGCTAAAACCAAGAAAACATTGCTTAGAAGCTGTAAACAGCTATGTTAGTGTTTCTGGGGTTAAAATGTGTCTTAATCCAATGCAACTAACTAATTATAGGAGTTTGAGATAGATGTGGAGAGTTTAAAAACCACTTATACCCATTTTGTCCCAAAACAGGCTAAAACCAAGAAAACATTGCTTAGAAGCTGTAAACAGCTATGTCAAGTGTTTCTAGGGTTAAAATGTGTCTTAATCCAATAAAACTAACTAATTATAGGAGTTTGAGATAGATGTGGAGATTTTAAAAGCCACTTATACCCATTTTTTCCCAAAACAGGCTAAAACCAAGAAAACATTGCTTAGAAGCTGTAAACAGCTATGTTAGTGTTTCTGGGGTTAAAATGTGTCTTACTCCAATGCAACTGACTAATTATAAGACTTTGAGATAGATGTGGAGAGTCTAAAAGCCACTTATACCCATTTTGTCCCAAAACAGGCTAAAACCAAGAAAACATTGCTTAGAAGCTGTAAACAGCTATTCTAGTGTTTCTGGGGTTAAAATGTGTCTTAATCCAATGCAACTGACTAATTCTAAGAGTTTGAGATAGATGTGGAGAGTCTAAAAGCCACTTATACCCATTTTGTCCCAAAACAGGCTAAAACCAAGAAAACATTGCTTAGAAGCACTAAACAGCTTTGTTAGTGTTTCTAGGATTAAAATGTGTCTTAATCCAATGCAACTAACTAATTATAGGAGTTTGAGATAGATGTGAAGAGTTTAAAAGTCATTTATACCCATTTTGTCCCAAAACAGGCTAAAATCAAGAAAACATTGCGTAGAAGCTGTAAACAACTATGTTAGTGTTTCTGGGGTTAAAATGTGTCTTAGTCCAATGCAACTGACTAGTTATAAGAGTTTGAGATAGATGTGGAGAGTTTAAAAGCCACTTATACCCATTTTGTCCCAAAACAGGCTAAAACAAGGAAAACATTGCTTAGAAGCTGTAAACAGCTATGTTAGTGTTTCTGGGGTTAAAATGTGTCTTAATTCAATGCAACTAACTAATTATAAGAGTTTGAGATTGATGTGGAGAGTTTAAAAGCCACTTATACCCATTTTGTCCCAAAACAGGCTAAAACCAAGAAAACATTGCTTAGAAGCTGTAAACAGCTATGTTAGTGTTTCTGGGGTTAAAATGTGTCTTAATCCAATGCAACTAACTAATTATAGGAGTTTGAGATAGATGTGGAGAGATTAAAAGCCACTTATACCCATTTTTTCCCAAAACAGGCTAAAACCAAGAAAACATTGCTTAGAAGCTGTAAACAGCTATGTTAGTGTTTCTGGGGTTAAAATGTGTCTTACTCCAATGCAACTGACTAATTATAAGACTTTGAGATAGATGTGGAGAGTCTAAAAGCCACTTATACCCATTTTGTCCCAAAACAGGCTAAAACCAAGAAAACATTGCTTAGAAGCTGTAAACAGCTATTCTAGTGTTTCTGGGGTTAAAATGTGTCTTAATCCAATGCAACTGACTAATTCTAAGAGTTTGAGATAGATGTGGAGAGTCTAAAAGCCACTTATACCCATTTTGTCCCAAAACAGGCTAAAACCAAGAAAACATTGCTTAGAAGCACTAAACAGCTTTGTTAGTGTTTCTAGGATTAAAATGTGTCTTAATCCAATGCAACTAACTAATTATAGGAGTTTGAGATAGATGTGAAGAGTTTAAAAGTCATTTATACCCATTTTGTCCCAAAACAGGCTAAAATCAAGAAAACATTGCGTAGAAGCTGTAAACAACTATGTTAGTGTTTCTGGGGTTAAAATGTGTCTTAGTCCAATGCAACTGACTAGTTATAAGAGTTTGAGATAGATGTGGAGAGTTTAAAAGCCACTTATACCCATTTTGTCCCAAAACAGGCTAAAACAAGGAAAACATTGCTTAGAAGCTGTAAACAGCTATGTTAGTGTTTCTGGGGTTAAAATGTGTCTTAATTCAATGCAACTAACTAATTATAAGAGTTTGAGATTGATGTGGAGAGTTTAAAAGCCACTTATACCCATTTTGTCCCAAAACAGGCTAAAACCAAGAAAACATTGCTTAGAAGCTGTAAACAGCTATGTTAGTGTTTCTGGGGTTAAAATGTGTCTTAATCCAATGCAACTAACTAATTATAGGAGTTTGAGATAGATGTGGAGAGTTTAAAAACCACTTATACCCATTTTGTCCCAAAATAGGCTAAAACCAAGAAAACATTGCTTAGAAGCTGTAAACAGCTATGTTAGTGTTTCTGGGGTGGAAATGAGTCTTAATCCAATGCAACTGACTAGTTATAAGAGTTTGAGATAGATGTGGAGACTTTAAAAGCCACTTATACCCATTTTGTCCCAAAACAGGCTAAAACCAAGAAAACATTGCTTAGAAGCTGTAAACAGCTATGTCAAGTGTTTCTAGGGTTAAAATGTGTCTTAATCCAATAAAACTAACTAATTATAGGAGTTTGAGATAGATGTGGAGATTTTAAAAGCCACTTATACCCATTTTGTCCCAAAACAGGCTAAAACCAAGAAAACATTGCTTAGAAGCTGTAAACAGCTATTCTAGTGTTTCTGGGGTTAAAATGTGTCTTAATCCAATGCAACTGACTAATTCTAAGAGTTTGAGATAGATGTGGAGAGTCTAAAAGCCACTTATACCCATTTTGTCCCAAAACAGGCTAAAACCAAGAAAACATTGCTTAGAAGCACTAAACAGCTTTGTTAGTGTTTCTAGGATTAAAATGTGTCTTAATCCAATGCAACTAACTAATTATAGGAGTTTGAGATAGATGTGAAGAGTTTAAAAGTCATTTATACCCATTTTGTCCCAAAACAGGCTAAAATCAAGAAAACATTGCGTAGAAGCTGTAAACAGCTATGTTAGTGTTTCTGGGGTTAAAATGTGTCTTAGTCCAATGCAACTGACTAGTTATAAGAGTTTGAGATAGATGTGGAGAGTTTAAAAGCCACTTATACCCATTTTGTCCCAAAACAGGCTAAAACCAAGAAAACATTGCTTAGAAGCTGTAAACAGCTATGTTAGCGTTTCTGGGGTTGAAATGTGTCTTAATCCAATGCAACTGACTAGTTATAAGAGTTTGAGATAAATGTGGAGACTTTAAAAGCCACTTATACCCATTTTGTCCCAAAACAGGCTAAAACCAAGAAAACATTGCTTAGAAGCTGTAAACAGCTATGTTAGTGTTTCTGGGGTTAAAATGTGTCTTAATCCAATGCAACTAACTAATTATAGGAGTTTGAGATAGATGTGGAGAGATTAAAAGCCACTTATACCCATTTTTTCCCAAAACAGGCTAAAACCAAGAAAACATTGCTTAGAAGCTGTAAACAGCTATGTTAGTGTTTCTGGGGTTAAAATGTGTCTTACTCCAATGCAACTGACTAATTATAAGACTTTGAGATAGATGTGGAGAGTCTAAAAGCCACTTATACCCATTTTGTCCCAAAACAGGCTAAAACCAAGAAAACATTGCTTAGAAGCTGTAAACAGCTATTCTAGTGTTTCTGGGGTTAAAATGTGTCTTAATCCAATGCAACTGACTAATTCTAAGAGTTTGAGATAGATGTGGAGAGTCTAAAAGCCACTTATACCCATTTTGTCCCAAAACAGGCTAAAACCAAGAAAACATTGCTTAGAAGCACTAAACAGCTTTGTTAGTGTTTCTAGGATTAAAATGTGTCTTAATCCAATGCAACTAACTAATTATAGGAGTTTGAGATAGATGTGAAGAGTTTAAAAGTCATTTATACCCAATTTGTCCCAAAACAGGCTAAAATCAAGAAAACATTGCGTAGAAGCTGTAAACAGCTATGTTAGTGTTTCTGGGGTTAAAATGTGTCTTAGTCCAATGCAACTGACTAGTTATAAGAGTTTGAGATAGATGTGGAGAGTTTAAAAGCCACTTATACCCATTTTGTCCCAAAACAGGCTAAAACAAGGAAAACATTGCTTAGAAGCTGTAAACAGCTATGTTAGTGTTTCTGGGGTTAAAATGTGTCTTAATTCAATGCAACTAACTAATTATAAGAGTTTGAGATTGATGTGGAGAGTTTAAAAGCCACTTATACCCATTTTGTCCCAAAACAGGCTAAAACCAAGAAAACATTGCTTAGAAGCTGTAAACAGCTATGTTAGTGTTTCTGGGGTTAAAATGTGTCTTAATCCAATGCAACTAACTAATTATAGGAGTTTGAGATAGATGTGGAGAGTTTAAAAACCACTTATACCCATTTTGTCCCAAAATAGGCTAAAACCAAGAAAACATTGCTTAGAAGCTGTAAACAGCTATGTTAGTGTTTCTGGGGTGGAAATGAGTCTTAATCCAATGCAACTGACTAGTTATAAGAGTTTGAGATAGATGTGGAGACTTTAAAAGCCACTTATACCCATTTTGTCCCAAAACAGGCTAAAACCAAGAAAACATTGCTTAGAAGCTGTAAACAGGTATGTCAAGTGTTTCTAGGGTTAAAATGTGTCTTAATCCAATAAAACTAACTAATTATAGGAGTTTGAGATAGATGTGGAGATTTTAAAAGCCACTTATACCCATTTTGTCCCAAAACAGGCTAAAACCAAGAAAACATTGCTTAGAAACTGTAAACAGCTATGTTAGTGTTTATGGGGTTAAAATGTGTCTTAATCCAATGCAACTAAGCAATTATAAGAGTTTGAGATTGATGTGGAGAGTTTAAAAGCCACTTGTACCCATTTTGTCCCAAAACAGGCTAAAACCAAGAACACATTGCTTAGAAGCTGTAAACAGTTATGTTAGTGTTTCTGGGGTTAAAATGTGTCTTAATCCAATGCAACTAACTAATTATAGGAGTTTGAGATAGATGTGGAGAGTTTAAAAGCCACTTATACCCATTATGTCCCAAAAAAGGCTAAAACCAAGAAAACATTGCTTAGAAGCTGTAAACAGCTATGTTAGTGTTTCTGGGGTTAAAATGTGTCTTAATCCATTGAAACTAACTAATTATAAGACTTTGAGATAGATGTGGAGAGTTTAAAAGCCACTTATACCCATTTTGTCCCAAAACAGGCTAAAACAAGGAAAACATTGCTTAGAAGCTGTAAACAACTATGTTAGTGTTTCTGGGGTTAAAATGTGTCTTAATTCAATGCAACTAACTAATTATAAGAGTTTGAGATTGATGTGGAGTGTTTAAAAGCCACTTGTACCCATTTTGTCCCAAAACAGGCTAAAACCAAGAAAACATTGTTTAGAAGCTGTAAACAGCTATGTTAATGTTTCTGGGGTTAAAATGTGTCTTAATCCAATGCAACTGACTAGTTATAAGAGTTTGAGATAGATGTGGAGAGTTTAAAAGCCATTTATACCCATTTTGTCCCAAAACAGGCTAAAATCAAGAAAACATTGCTTAGAAGCTGTAAACAGCTATGTTAGTGTTTCTGGGGTTAAAATGTGTCTTAGTCCAATGCAACTGACTAGTTATAGGAGTTTGAGATAGATGTGGAGAGTTTAAAAGCCACTTATACCCATTTTGTTCCAAAACAGGCTAAAACAAGGAAAACATTGCTTAGAAGCTGTAAACAGCTATGTTAGTGTTTCTGGGGTTAAAATGTGTCTTAATCCAATGCAACTAACTAATTATAGGAGTTTGAGATAGATGTGGAGAGTTTAAAAACCACTTATTGATGTTCATATATTTTACCATGTTTTCCCTTAGTTTATTTACATCTTTTACATCTTTTTCTATCCATTTTCACCATTATTGTGTAGCTTTAGGACTAATCATGCATTAGAGTGTAGTTGCATTGCATTTGCATCTTTTCATGCATAAACAGGCGATTTTGGAGCTTAAGGAGCATGGAAGCAATGGAGAAGAGATGTGAAGCAATCATGAGGAGGAAACAAGGGAGTTAAGGCTGAAGAACCAAGATCCGGAGTCCAGCTCGACCAAGCACTCGACCGAGTGGGAGATGGACTCGACCGAGTGGAGTTACACAGAAGAAGCCAGCTCGACCTGTCACTCGACCGAGCACTAGTCGAGTTGACCGATTCGTGGACCACTTTGACTTTTCCCATTTTTAGGGCTTCCACTCCCCTTCCTATATAAGGCCTTGTACCTGCAGCCACCAAACAATCTAGATTTTTTAGTCCAGCTTTTCAGATATTCTAAACCTAGTTTTTACCTTTTTAGGAATATTATTCCTTTTGCATTTTTTATTTCTTTTTTGGATTTTGTACTTAGAAAAGAAGAATTTCCTCATACTTGTTGGTTGAATAACTTTCTAAGTATTGAGAATCTGAGTTTGATTTCTTCTTGAAAGTTGTAGATCTTTATCTTATCTATCTAATCATGCAAGTTTCAATATTTTCTGGGTTTTTGACTTTGTTCATCATGTCTTGTTGTGAGTAGTCTTCTTAGGATCTTGAGGATGGGTTAGGATGGATTGATCTTGTGGTATATCTAATTTGATCAAGCTTGATTGTTGTAGATCTCTTCTAGGCTAGATGTTCTTAATGCTGATCCTATATCTGAGAGGATAGGATCTGATCTCAAGCTTTTTAGCATCACACCAATGTTTAAGAAGCATAGATAAGGCTAGATCTAGAGCTTACCATTAGGCTTGCTAAGAGATTAGAGGTCTTGTTTGGTTTGAGATGTATTGCTTAATGCCTGCTTGTGTAGATTCTTTTCATTGTGAGAGCAAGTCTAGGATTGCATGGGTTTGATTGTCTCTTGACCATGAGAGTGGGAGAGACTTGTCTTGGATTAATATGTCTAGAGGTTAGCTCATAGCATTGCTTGAGATTTGTTGATCAAGTTAGATTACCACAATGATTAGTTTATCCCATGAATCCATCCTCAGGAACCTACTTTGTTTATTGATTTTAAAGTCTCAATCTTGTTATTTGCTTGCTGTTTGATATGTGTTTGATTTACTCTGTTTTTATTGCATTGCTCTGTTTTCCCGGATTTGTCTAGCTCGACCACTCACTCGACCCACACTCGGTCGAGTGCTGCTCGAGTTCATCCCCAGAACTCTTGTTTATGATTTGTGATTGTCTTGTTTCATTCCTGTTTCATTCCTGTTTAATTTCCATTGCATTTGCTTAGCATCTAGTTCATTACTTGTCTTGCATTAGTTCATATCTAGAGTTTACAGTTTCTGTTTCTATTCTTAGTTCATAATCATTCTGTTTTATTTGCATCTAGTTCTTAGCTCTTGTAGTTTATTTTCTGCATTTTATCATTATCATCATAGGATTGTTAGTGACAAACATCCTTTCATATTTGTCTTAACTTAGATTCATATGCATATCTTGATTGTTCACAAGCACTCAGACTGGATTGACACCTCTTATACTGCAACTGCATAAGGGGAATTGAATCACCCATCATTCCATTCATATATCATCATTGCATACATCCACCATCATTCACCACACACAATAAATACTTGTTTCAATTTGGCGCCGTTGCCCATTTGAGTGTGTTTTTGTGACATTTAGGATCCATATTAGTCTAAGATTAAGTTCGTTTATACACTTGTGAAGTAGCGGAACTTGAATCTTCTGTTTCTGGGTTGAAGTTCCATTTCAGGTACCACTTGACCAGTAGCTCGACCCCAGCTCGATCGAGTCGTGGTCGAGCACTTGCTCGAGCCAAACCCCGGATCTCTTTAACCATCAGTTTCCAGTCGACTTGACCTCCTACTTGAGCCTGTGCTCAGCCGTTTGCCTGGCAAAAATCATTTGTGTTTTCTGTTTGAGTTAGTAACCATGTTTCAAGGCAGTCAGTTCCATTATGCACCTATGCACCAACAACAAAGTTTCCATCCTCAGTGGTGTCACCCTCCAGCATTTCAGACATACCAAGCCCAAGAACTTGACTTAAGAGCTATGATGCAACAATTATTGCTTGGGCAAGCCAATCAGCAGATTGAGGCAGCAAGGCAGTTTGGAGAGCTGAACCAAACATTGGATTCTTATTCTCATGACCTGAGTAACCAGCTTGAGAGTCTGACCTCTTCATTTCAGTGCATGGAGAGCTCCATTTCTTCTACTTCAGCTCCTAATCCACACCAACTTCCTGAACAAGCTATTCCATACCCAAGGGAGATCACTGTTAAAGCTATCCATCTCCATGAGGAATATGTCATTGAGGACAGTGAGGTTCAAGGTGGGGAGGGTTGGTCACTAATTGAAGCCCAGAGTGAAGGTTTTACTCAGCAGACTGAGGCAGAGAAACCACTCGACCAGGTGCTCGACCACACACACGATCGAGTACATGATCGAGTGACTGATCGAGTTGCAGACACAGAAGCTTTTAAGCCTGCTAGATACATTCCTCCTACTTACAAACCGCCTCTACCATTCCCAGGACGTTTCAAGGCACAAAAGATAAGAGAACTCAGGGAGATCATTGAGAAAAAGGAGAAGATAGCTTTGCAACAAGAGAAGGAGAAAGCCTTGAAAGAAGAGGTTGTCATTAAGGAAGTGATGGCTTTGAAGGAAGAAGTAGTCATTGGAAAGAAGGATGGAATGGCCATACAACAGGAGGTTGTCATTGAGAAGAAGGAGGAGGTGATGGCTTTGCAACAAGAGAAAGTGAAAGTCTTGAAGGAAGTAATTGCTATACAAGAGACTATCATTGCTTACCAAGAAGAAGAGAGAGGACCTGCTTTGGAACAGTATGCTCCATACCCTCTCTATCAGGATTTTTTACTTGAGATGTCAAAGAAGAGGGCTCATGACCAAGATATGAAGGATTTGAAAGAGATTGGGAAAGCTATTGTCCCAACAAAGCTTGAAGATCCAGGCTCATTCAACTTACCCTGTTCCATCAGCTACATGCACTTCAATAAGTGCCTTTGTGATTTAGGAGCTTCAGTGAGCTTGATGCCATACTCAGTGGCTGCGAAGTTGGGGTATGAGGACTTCAAGGACAGCAACTACTATGTCAGTCTAGCAGATGGATCCAAGAGGGATGTGGTTGGAGTGATTAAAAATCTCCCTATCAAAATAGGAAAAGCATGGATCCCAACTGATTTTGCAATCATGAGTATGGAAAAAGAGCCTAAAGACCCTCTTATCTTGGGAAGGCCATTCTTAGCTACAGTTGGGGCAGTTATTGATGTGAAGATGGGGACTATCAAGCTCCACCTGACTGAAGACTTCACTATGAAGTTTGACATCAACAATCCCACTAATCTGCCTTCAAAATATGATCCACCTTACACTATCAAAAGAAAGGAGGATCATGAGGTCTCAAGTGAGGAAACTGCTTTAAGGGGTAAGCTAACCTTTCAAGAAGATTCAGTGGAGAAGCTTAAGAATTCTGTTCAAGAACTAGCTGCTTTAGTCAAGGATCTCCAAGTCAAGCTGAACAAAAGGACTTTGAAGAGAGCAAGGCCAAAGCTCAAGGTTAAAAAGAAACATGGTTCAAGTGCTAAGGAGGTAGTGATCAAGAAGGAACACCAGGGTTACCAAATAGAACCAGGGGGATTTCATCACCTCCTTGGTATCTAAACCAAGCTTGAAAAGGCATCAAAAGTCAAACTTAGTGACTTTAAACAAGCTCACTAGGGAGGAAGTCCCTAAGGTATCCCTGTATATATTGCTTTGGAATTTTGGTATTTTGATTTTTGCTTTAGAATTTTCATGGTTAGGCAAGCTAGGGAGTCTGAATAGAGCAGGAAGGGACAGCTAATGGAGACTCGTGGTCCAGCTCGACACCCCCCACTCGGACACGCACTCGACCGAGTCACGGTCGATCGCCGTCATCGAGCTGCCCCAAAGTCCTTCTCCAAGCCACCAGCCTGACCCCAACTACTCCTATGATAGCATGCAGATGGATGTGGACAACTTCTTCCACAATCCCTAAGGTACCACTATCACCTTACCATTGTTTATACCATTGCATTTCATATTGTGTTTTGTGTTGTGTTTAAATCTTGAATCCACTCACAACTTTTTCACACAGGGGACTGTGTGATTTAAGTTTGGGGGAGGGTTTGAGATAGCATTTGATTTTGTGTTTTGTGTTCTTATTTCAAATTTTTATCATCATCATGTTAGCACTTGCATTACCATCTAAGGCATAGAAAAACCATAAAAATTTGAAAAATTTTGAAAAAATTTTATGAAAAAAGAGTGTTCATGTAGTTTGCATTGCATATTAGGATCTTGTTTAGCATGTTTCATGTAGAATTGTATAATATTTGCATTAGGGATCTATGATGAGTATTTCCTTGTTAGCTAGCCTATTCACTAGACTAGGATCAATGCCCAAGTTATTAGTACTTTGATGCTAGTTGAGTAGTAGGAAGCATAAGATTGAACCAAGCTTGAATTCTTGCATTGCATTTGATCTAAATTGAAGCATGTTGTGATTTGAAACCATTTCCTATTTTATAAGAACCTAATATTGACTTTTAATTATCAATATGTGCATTGCTTTAAACTCATGGATACCATATACATACTTGGATCATCTTTCTCCTTTTTACCACTCTTGTTGATCCAAGTAGCTGATTAAATCATTAAGATCAGTTCCCCTACCCCTAAACCAAACCTTCCTTCAAGCCTTGTTTGTTCTTGAGTGTGTGAGGCCTATTTTTGGGATTGAGCTTGGTAGAAAGTGTTAGGTTTGAACTGACAAGAGTAAGACCTTGTGTAGTTCTAGTTTGCATTTTTCAAACTAGATAGGACTAGGTGGTTCACTTGTTGGGTTTGGGACTTGGTTGTTTTGAAAAGAAAAGAAAGAAAAGAGAAAGAAAAAGGGTAGAGTCTTTAAGAGGAGATTGTGTTTAAGTAAAGTCTAGTGAAAGGATGGGAAGTAAAGTGTTGATTAAGATGGTTCTAGTTAAGAAAAAGAAAAGAAAGAAAAGAAAAGTCTAGCAAAATGCTTTTATGTCTTAAGAATAAGAAGAAAAGAGAACCATAGCAATAAGAAAGAATCCCCCATTCCACTAGAAAGATCAAATAAGAAACATCTCCTAAGACTTGAAAACCAAAAGAGAAAAGGGTTAAAGAGAAAAGAAGAAGCAAAGGGTAGCACTAGGATCATAAGGGTTTAGATTGCTAGGATAAACACTTTGGGTACCTTTGGGTAGACAAGGTTTTATTCTTGTATGAGTTTAGGTGTTCTTACCTTTAGCATTCTTCTAAAGCTCAATCCATTTTCATGAGAGAACCTTGATATTGATAAGCCCCACTCTAAAAAAAGAGACCATCATTGTCTCAAAACCCTTTATTACCAAGCCAAATGAGTTTAAGCATTGCATAGAGTTGATTCATGTTCTTGTTTAATGAATGTTAAAGGAAATGGTTGATTTGAATGCATGTGGATGTCTTAGGCTCAAATCAGTAAAGGTTGTGATATGCTTGTCTAAAGTCTTTAAATTCCAGCTCATTCAACTTGCATCATAGTATTAGTAACTTGGACATTGATACTAGATGGTCTATTTGCAAGCTTAAGGAGCTGAGATCCCACTTTTAAACCTCATCTACCTTCTTATGTCTTGTTTATTTGCTTGAGGGCAAGCAAAGACTAAGTTTGGGGGTGTTGATGTTCATATATTTTACCATGTTTTCCCTTAGTTTATTTACATCTTTTGCATCTTTTTCTATCCATTTTCACCATTATTGTGTAGCTTTAGGACTAATCATGCATTAGAGTGTAGTTGCATTGCATTTGCATCTTTTCATGCATAAACAAGCGATTTTGGAGCTTAAGGAGCATGGAAGCAATGGAGAAGAGATGTGAAGCAATCATGAGGAGGAAACAAGGGAGTTAAGGCTGAAGAACCAAGATCCGGAGTCCTGCTCGACCAAGCACTCGACCGAGTGGGAGATGGACTCGACCGAGTGGAGTTACACAGAAGAAGCCAGCTCGACCTGTCACTCGACCGAGCACTGGTCGAGTTGACCGATTCGTGGACCACTTTGACTTTTCCCATTTTTAGGGCTTCCACTCCCCTTCCTATATAAGGCCTTGTACCTGCAGCCACCAAACAATCTAGATTTTTTAGTCCAGCTTTTCAGATATTCTAAACCTAGTTTTTACTTTTTTAGGAATATTATTCCTTTTGCATTTTTTATTTCTTTTTTGGATTTTGTACTTAGAAAAGAAGAATTTCCTCATACTTGTTTGTTGAATAACTTTCTAAGTATTGAGAATCTGAGTTTGATTTCTTCTTTAAAGTTGTAGATCTTTATCTTATCTATCTAATCATGCAAGTTTCAATATTTTCTGGGTTTTTGACTTTGTTCATCATGTCTTGTTGTGAGTAGTCTTCTTAGGATCTTGAGGATGGGTTAGAATGGATTGATCTTGTGGTATATCTGATTTGATCAAGCTTGATTGTTGTAGATCTCTTCTAGGCTAGATGTTCTTAATGCTGATCCTATATCTGAGAGGGTAGGATCTGATCTCAAGCTTTTTAGCATCACACCAATGTTTAAGAAGCATAGATAAGGCTAGATCTAGAGCTTACCATTAGGCTTGCTAAGAGATTAGAGGTCTTGTTTGGTTTGAGATGTATTGCTTAATGCCTGCTTGTGTAGATTCTTTTCATTGTGAGAGCAAGTCTAGGATTGCATGGGTTTGATTGTCTCTTGACCATGAGAGTGGGAGAGACTTGTCTTGGATTAATATGTCTAGAGGTTAGCTCATAGCATTGCTTGAGATTTGTTGATCAAGTTAGATTACCACAATGATTAGTTTATCCCATGAATCCATCCTCAGGAACCTACTTTGTTTATTGATTTTAAAGTCTCAATCTTGTTATTTGCTTGCTGTTTGATCTGTGTTTGCTTTACTCTGTTTTTATTGCATTGCTCTGTTTTCCCGGATTTGTCTAGCTCGACCACTCACTCGACCCACACTCGGTCGAGTGCTGCTCGAGTTCATCCCCAGAACTCTTGTTTATGATTTGTGATTGTCTTGTTTCATTCCTGTTTCATTTCTGTTTAATTTCCATTGCATTTACTTAGCATCTAGTTCATTACTTGTCTTGCATTAGTTCATATCTAGAGTTTACAGTTTCTGTTTCTATTCTTAGTTCATAATCATTCTGTTTTATTTGCATCTAGTTCTTAGCTCTTGTAGTTTATTTTCTGCATTTTATCATTATCATCATAGGATTGTTAGTGACAAACATCCTTTCATATTTGTCTTAACTTAGATTCATATGCATATCTTGATTGTTCACAAGCACTCAGACTGGATTGACACCTCTTATACTGCAACTGCATAAGGGGAATTGAAACACCCATCATTCCATTCATATATCATCATTGCATACATCCACCATCATTCACCACACACAATAAATACTTGTTTCAATTTGGCGCCGTTGCCCATTTGAGTGTGTTTTTGTGACATTTAGGATCCATATTAGTCTAAGATTAAGTTCATTAAAAACTTGTGAAGTAGCGGAACTTGAATCTTCTGTTTCTGGGTTGAAGTTCCATTTCAGATACCACTTGACTAGTAGCTCGACCCCAGCTCGACCGAGTCGTGGTCGAGCACTTGCTCGAGCCAAACCCCGGATCTCTTTAACCATCAGTTTCCAGTCGACTTGACCTCCTACTTGAGCCTGTGCTCAGCCGTTTGCCTGGCAAAAATCGTTTGTGTTTTCTGTTTGAGTCAGTAACCATGTTTCAAGGCAGTCAGTTCCATTATGCACCTATGCACCAACAACAAAGTTTCCAGCCTCAGTGGTGTCACCCTCCAGCATTTCAGACATACCAAGCCCAAGAACCTGACTTAAGAGCTATGATGCAACAATTATTGCTTGGGCAAGCCAATCAGCAGATTGAGGCAGCAAGGCAGTTTGGAGAGCTGAACCAAACATTGGATTCTTATTCTCATGACCTGAGTAACCAGCTTGAGAGTCTGACCTCTTCATTTCAGTGCATGGAGAGCTCCATTTCTTCTACTTCAGCTCCTAATCCACACCAACGTCCTGAACAAGCTATTCCATACCCAAGGGAGATCACTGTTAAAGCTATCCATCTCCATGAGGAATATGTCACTGAGGACAGTGAGGTTCAAGGTGGGGAGGTTGGTCACTAATTGAAGCCTAGAGTGAAGGTTTTACTCAGCAGACTGAGGCAGAGAAACCACTCGACCAGGTGCTCGACCACACACACGATCGAGTACATGATCGAGTGACTGATCGAGTTGCAGACACAGAAGCTTTTAAGCCTGCTAGATACATTCCTCCTGCTTACAAACCGCCTCTACCATTCCCAGGACGTTTCAAGGCACAAAAGATAAGAGAACTCAGGGAGATCATTGAGAAAAAGGAGAAGATAGCTTTGCAACAAGAGAAGGAGAAAGCCTTGAAAGAAGAGGTTGTCATTAAGGAAGTGATGGCTTTGAAGGAAGAAGTAGTCATTGGAAAGAAGGATGGAATGGCCATACAACAGGAGGTTGTCATTGAGAAGAAGGAGGAGGTGATGGCTTTGCAACAAGAGGAAGTGAAAGTCTTGAAGGAAGTAATTGCTATACAAGAGACTATCATTGCTTACCAAGAAGAAGAGAGAGGACCTGCTTTGGAACAGTATGCTCCATACCCTCTCTATCAGGATTTTTTACTTGAGATGTCAAAGAAGAGGGCTCATGACCAAGATATGGAGTGTTTAAAAGCCACTTATACCCATTTTGTCCCAAAACAGGCTAAAACCAAGAAAACATTGTTTAGAAGCTGTAAACAGCTATGTTAATGTTTCTGGGGTTAAAATGTGTCTTAATCCAATGCAACTGACTAGTTATAAGAGTTTGAGATAGATGTGGAGAGTTTAAAACCCATTTATACCCATTTTGTCCCAAACAGGCTAAAATCAAGAAAACATTGCTTAGAAGCTGTAAACAGCTATGTTAGTGTTTCTGGGGTTAAAATGTGTCTTAGTCCAATGCAACTTACTAGTTATAGGAGTTTGAGATAGATGTGGAGAGTTTAAAAGCCACTTATACCCATTTTGTCCCAAAACAGGCTAAAACCAAAAAAACATTGCTTAGAAAGCTGTAAACAGCTATGTTAGTGTTTCTGGGGTTAAAATGTGTCTTAATCCAATGCAACTAACTAATTATAGGAGTTTGAGATAGATGTGGAGAGTTTAAAAGCCACTTATACCCATTTTGTCCCAAAACAGGCTAAAACCAAAAAAACATTGCTTAGAAGCTGTAAAAAGCTATGTTAGTGTTTCTGGGGTTAAAATGTGTCTTAATCCATTGAAACTAACTAATTATAAGACTTTAAGATAGATGTGGAGAGTTTAAAAGCCACTTATACCCATTTTGTCCCAAAACAGGCTAAAACCAAGAAAACATTGCTTAGAAGCTGTAAACAGCTATGTTAGTGTTTCTGGGGTTAAAATGTGTCTTAATCCAATGCAACTAACTAATTATAGGAGTTTGAGATATATGTGGAGAGTTAAAAGCCACTTATACCCATTTTTTCCCAAAACAGGCTAAAACCAAGAAAACATTACTTAGAAGCTGTAAACAGTTATGTTAGTGTTTCTGGGGTTAAAATGTGTCTTAATCCAATGCAACTGACTAATTATAAGAGTTTGAGATAGATGAGGAGAGTCTAAAAGCCACTTATACCCATTTTGTCCCTAAACAGGCTAAAACCAAGAAAACATTGCTTAGAAGCTGTAAACAGCTATGTTAGTGTTTCTGGGGTTAAAATGTGTCTTAATCCATTGAAACTAACTAATTATAAGACTTTAAGATAGATGTGGAGAGTTTAAAAGCCACTTATACCCATTTTGTCCCAAAACAGGCTAAAACCAAGAAAACATTGCTTAGAAGCTGTAAACAGCTATGTTAGTGTTTATGGGGTTGAAATGTGTCTTAATCCAATGCAATTAACTAATTATAGGAGTTTGAGATAGATGTGGAGAGTTTAAAAGCCACTTATACCCATTTTGTCCCAAAACAGGCTAAAACCAAGAAAACATTACTTAGAAGCTGTAAACAGCTATGTTAATGTTTCTAGGGTTAAAATGTGTCTTAATCCAATGCAACTGACTAGTTATAAGAGTTTGAGATAGATGTGGAGAGTTTAAAAGCCACTTATACCCATTTTGTCCCAAAACAGGCTAAAACCAAGAAAACATTGCTTAGAAGCTGTAAACAGCTATGTTAGTGTTTCTGGGGTTAAAATGTGTCTTTATCCAATGCAACTAACTAATTATAGGAGTTTGAGATAGATGTGGAGAGTTTAAAAGCCACTTATACACATTTTGTCCCAAAACAGGCTAAAACCAAGAAAACATTGCTTAGAAGCTGTAAACAGCTATGTTAATGTTTCTGGGGTTAAAATGTGTCTTAATCCAATGCAACTAACTAATTATAAGAGTTTGAGATAGATGTGGAGAGTTTACAAGCCATGTAAACCCATTTTGTCCCAAAATAGGCTAAAACCAAGAAAACATTGCTTAGAAGCTGTAAACAGCTATGTTAGTGTTTCTGGGGTTAAAATGTGTCTTAGTACAATGCAACTGACTAGTTATAAGAGTTTGAGATAGATGTGGAGAGTTTAAAAGCCACTTATACCCATTTTGTCCCAAAACAGGCTAAAACAAGGAAAACATTGCTTAGAAGCTGTAAACAACTATGTTAGTGTTTCTGGGGTTAAAATGTGTCTTAATTCAATGCAACTAACTAATTATAAGAGTTTGAGATTGATGTGGAGTGTTTAAAAGCCACTTATACCCATTTTGTCCCAAAACAGGTTAAAACCAAGAAAACATTGTTTAGAAGCTGTAAACAGCTATGTTAATGTTTCTGGGGTTAAAATGTGTCTTAATCCAATACAACTGACTAGTTATAAGAGTTTGAGATAGATGTGGAGAGTTTAAAAGCCATTTATACCCATTATGTCCCAAAACAGGCTAAAATGAAGAAAACATTGCTTAGAAGCTGTAAACAGCTATGTTAGTGTTTCTGGGGTTAAAATGTGTCTTAGTCCAATGCAACTGACTAGTTATAGGAGTTTGAGATAGATGTGGAGAGTTTAAAAGCCACTTATACCCATTTTGTCCCAAAACAGGCTAAAACAAGGAAAACATTGTTTAGAAGCTGTAAACAGCTATGTTAGTGTTTCTGGGGTTAAAATGTGTCTTAATTCAATGCAACTAACTAATTATAAGAGTTTAAGATTGATGTGGAGAGTTTAAAAGCCAGTTATACCCATTTTGTCCCAAAACAGGCGAAAACCAAGAAAACATTGCTTAGAAGCTGTAAACAGCTATGTTAGTGTTTCTGGGGTTAAAATGTGTCTTAATCCAATGCAACTAACTAATTATAGGAGTTTGAGATAGATGTGGAGAGTTTAAAAGCCACTTATACCCATTTTGTCCCAAAATAGGCCAAAACCAAGAAAACATTGCTTAGAAGCTGTAAACAGCTATGTTAGTGTTTCTGGGGTTGAAATGTGTCTTAATCCAATGCAACTGACTAGTTATAAGAGTTTGAGATAGATGTGGAGACTTTAAAAGCCACTTATACCCATTTTGTCCAAAAACAGGCTAAAACCAAGAAAACATTGCTTAGAAGCTGTAAACAGCTATGTTAGTGTTTATGGGGTTAAAATGTAACTTAATCCAATGCAACTAACTAATTATAAGACTTTGAGATAGATGTGGAGAGTTTAAAAGCCACTTATACCCATTTTGTCCCAAAAAAGGCTAAAACCAAGAAAACATTGCTTAGAAGCTGTAAACAGCTATGTTAGTGTTTATGGGGTTAAAATGTTTCTTAATCCAATGCAACTAACTAATTATAAGAGTTTGAGATTGATGTGGAGAGTTTAAAAGCCACTTATACCCATTTTGTCCCAAAACAGGCTAAAACCAAGAAAACATTGCTTAGAAGCTGTAAACAGCTATGTTAATGTTTCTGGGGTTAAAATGTGTCTTAATCCAATGCAACTGACTAGTTATAAGAGTTTGAGATAGATGTGGAGAGTTTAAAACCCACTTATACCCATTTTGTCCCAAAACAGGCTAAACCCAAGAAAACATTACTTAGAAGCTGTAAACAGCTATGTTAGTGTTTCTGGGGTTAAAATGTGTCATTATGCAATGCAACTAACTAATTATAGGAGTTTTAGATAGATGTGGAGAGCTTAAAAGCCACTTATACCCATTTTGTCCCAAAACAGGCTAAAACCAAGAAAACATTGCTTAGAAGCTGTAAACAGCTATGTTAGTGTTTCTGGGGTTAAAATGTGTCTTAATCCAATGCAACTAACTAATTATAGGAGTTTGAGATAGATGTGGAGAGTTTAAAAGCCACTTATACCCATTTTGTCCCAAAACAGGCTAAAACCAAGAAAACATTGCTTAGAAGCTGTAAACAGCTATGGTAGTGTTTCTGGCGTTAAAATGTGTCTTAATCCAACGCAACTAACTAATTATAGGAGTTTGAGATAGCTGTGGAGACTCTAAAAGCCACTTGTACCCATTTTGTCCCAAAACAGGCTAAAACCAAAAAAACATTACTTAGAAGCTGTAAACAGCTATGTTAGTGTTTCTGGGGTTAAAATGTGTCTTTATCCAATGCTACTAACTAATTTTAGGAGTTTGAGATAGATGTGGAGAGTTTAAAAGCCACTTATACCCATTTTGTCCCAAAACAGGCTAAAACCAAGAAAACATTGCTTAGAAGCTGTAAACAGCTATGTTAGTGTTTATGGGGTTAAAATGTGATTTAATCCAATGCAACTAACTAATTATAAGAATTTGAGATAGATGTGGAGAGTTTAAAAGCCACTTATACCCATTTTGTCCCAAAAAAGGCTAAAACCAAGAAAACATTGCTTAGAAGCTGTAAACTGCTATGTTAGTGTTTATGGGTTTAAAATGTGTCTTAATCCAATGCAACTAACTAATTATAAGAGTTTGAGATTGATGTGGAGAGTTTAAAAGCCACTTATACCCATTTTGTCCCAAAACAGGCTAAAACCAAGAAAACATTGCTTAGAAGCTGTAAACAGCTATGTTAATGTTTCTGGGGTTAAAATGTGTCTTAATCCAATGCAACTGACTAGTTCTAAGAGTTTGAGATAGATGTGGAGAGTTTAAAAGCCACTTATACCCATTTTGTCCCAAAATAGGCTAAAACTAAGAAAACATTACTTAGAAGCTGTAAACAGCTATGTTAGTGTTTCTGGGGTTAAAATGTGTCATTATCCAATGCAACTAACTAATTATAGGAGTTTGAGATAGATGTGGAGAGCTTAAAAGCCACTTATACCCATTTTGTCCCAAAACAGGCTAAAACCAAGAAAACATTGCTTAGAAGCTGTAAACAGCTATGTTAATGTTTCTGGGGTTAAAATGTGTCTTAATCCAATGCAACTGACTAGTTATAAGAGTTTGAGATAGATGTGGAGAGTTTAAAAGCCACTTATACCCATTTTGTCCCAAAACAGGCTAAAACCAAGAAAACATTACTTAGAAGCTGTAAACAGCTCTATTAGTGTTTTTGGGGTTAAAATGTGTCTTTATCCAATGCAACTAACTAATTATAGGAGTTTGAGATAGATGTGGAGAGTTTAAAAGCCACTTATACCCATTTTGTCCCAAAACAGGCTAAAACAAGGAAAACATTGTTTAGAAGCTGTAAACAGCTATGTTAGTGTTTCTGGGGTTAAAATGTGTCTTAATTCAATGCAACTAACTAATTATAAGAGTTTAAGATTGATGTGGAGAGTTTAAAAGCCAGTTATACCCATTTTGTCCCAAAACAGGCGAAAACCAAGAAAACATTGCTTAGAAGCTGTAAACAGCTATGTTAATGTTTCTGGGGTTAAAATGTGTCTTAATCCAATGCAACTGACTAGTTATAAGAGTTTGAGATAGATGTGGAGAGTTTAAAAGCCATTTATACCCATTTTGTCCCAAAACAGGCTAAAATGAAGAAAACATTGCTTAGAAGCTGTAAATAGCTATGTTAGTGTTTCTGGGGTTAAAATGTGTCTTAGTCCAATGCAACTGACTAGTTATAGGAGTTTGAGATAGATGTGGAGAGTTTAAAAGCCACTTATACCCATTTTGTCCCAAAACAGGCTAAAACAAGGAAAACATTGTTTAGAAGCTGTAAACAGCTATGTTAGTGTTTCTGGGGTTAAAATGTGTCTTAATTCAATGCAACTAACTAATTATAAGAGTTTAAGATTGATGTGGAGAGTTTAAAAGCCAGTTATACCCATTTTGTCCCAAAACAGGCGAAAACCAAGAAAACATTGCTTAGAAGCTGTAAACAGCTATGTTAGTGTTTTTGGGGTTAAAATGTGTCTTAATCCAATGCAACTAACTAATTATAGGAGTTTGAGATAGATGTGGAGAGTTTAAAAGCCACTTATACCCATTTTGTCCCAAAATAGGCCAAAACCAAGAAAACATTGCTTAGAAGCTGTAAACAGCTATGTTAGTGTTTCTGGGGTTGAAATGTGTCTTAATCCAATGCAACTGACTAGTTATAAGAGTTTGAGATAGATGTGGAGACTTTAAAAGCCACTTATACCCATTTTGTCCAAAAACAGGCTAAAACCAAGAAAACATTGCTTAGAAGCTGTAAACAGCTATGTTAGTGTTTATGGGGTTAAAATGTGTCTTAATCCAATGCAACTAACTAATTATAAGACTTTGAGATAGATGTGGAGAGTTTAAAAGCCACTTATACCCATTTTGTCCCAAAAAAGGCTAAAACCAAGAAAACATTGCTTAGAAGCTGTAAACAGCTATGTTAGTGTTTATGGGGTTAAAATGTTTCTTAATCCAATGCAACTAACTAATTATAAGAGTTTGAGATTGATGTGGAGAGTTTAAAAGCCACTTATACCCATTTTGTCCCAAAACAGGCTAAAACCAAGAAAACATTGCTTAGAAGCTGTAAACAGCTATGTTAATGTTTCTGGGGTTAAAATGTGTCTTAATCCAATGCAACTGACTAGTTCTAAGAGTTTGAGATAGATGTGGAGAGTTTAAAAGCCACTTATACCCATTTTGTCCCAAAATAGGCTAAAACTAAGAAAACATTACTTAGAAGCTGTAAACAGCTATGTTAGTGTTTCTGGGGTTAAAATGTGTCATTATCCAATGCAACTAACTAATTATAGGAGTTTGAGATAGATGTGGAGAGCTTAAAAGCCACTTATACCCATTTTGTCCCAAAACAGGCTAAAACCAAGAAAACATTGCTTAGAAGCTGTAAACAGCTATGTTAATGTTTCTGGGGTTAAAATGTGTCTTAATCCAATGCAACTGACTAGTTATAAGAGTTTGAGATAGATGTGGAGAGTTTAAAAGCCACTTATACCCATTTTGTCCCAAAACAGGCTAAAACCAAGAAAACATTACTTAGAAGCTGTAAACAGCTCTATTAGTGTTTTTGGGGTTAAAATGTGTCTTTATCCAATGCAACTAACTAATTATAGGAGTTTGAGATAGATGTGGAGAGTTTAAAAGCCACTTATACCCATTTTGTCCCAAAACAGGCTAAAACAAGGAAAACATTGTTTAGAAGCTGTAAACAGCTATGTTAGTGTTTCTGGGGTTAAAATGTGTCTTAATTCAATGCAACTAACTAATTATAAGAGTTTAAGATTGATGTGGAGAGTTTAAAAGCCAGTTATACCCATTTTGTCCCAAAACAGGCGAAAACCAAGAAAACATTGCTTAGAAGCTGTAAACAGCTATGTTAGTGTTTTTGGGGTTAAAATGTGTCTTAATCCAATGCAACTAACTAATTATAGGAGTTTGAGATAGATGAGGAGAGTTTAAAAGCCACTTATACCCATTTTGTCCCAAAATAGGCCAAAACCAAGAAAACATTGCTTAGAAGCTGTAAACAGCTATGTTAGTGTTTCTGGGGTTGAAATGTGTCTTAATCCAATGCAACTGACTAGTTATAAGAGTTTGAGATAGATGTGGAGACTTTAAAAGCCACTTATACCCATTTTGTCCAAAAACAGGCTAAAACCAAGAAAACATTGCTTAGAAGCTGTAAACAGCTATGTTAGTGTTTATGGGGTTAAAATGTGTCTTAATCCAATGCAACTAACTAATTATAAGACTTTGAGATAGATGTGGAGAGTTTAAAAGCCACTTATACCCATTTTGTCCCAAAAAAGGCTAAAACCAAGAAAACATTGCTTAGAAGCTGTAAACAGCTATGTTAGTGTTTATGGGGTTAAAATGTTTCTTAATCCAATGCAACTAACTAATTATAAGAGTTTGAGATTGATGTGGAGAGTTTAAAAGCCACTTATACCCATTTTGTCCCAAAACAGGCTAAAACCAAGAAAACATTGCTTAGAAGCTGTAAACAGCTATGTTAATGTTTCTGGGGTTAAAATGTGTCTTAATCCAATGCAACTGACTAGTTCTAAGAGTTTGAGATAGATGTGGAGAGTTTAAAAGCCACTTATACCCATTTTGTCCCAAAATAGGCTAAAACTAAGAAAACATTACTTAGAAGCTGTAAACAGCTATGTTAGTGTTTCTGGGGTTAAAATGTGTCATTATCCAATGCAACTAACTAATTATAGGAGTTTGAGATAGATGTGGAGAGCTTAAAAGCCACTTATACCCATTTTGTCCCAAAACAGGCTAAAACCAAGAAAACATTGCTTAGAAGCTGTAAACAGCTATGTTAGTGTTTCTGGGGTTAAAATGTGTCTTAATCCAATGCAACTAACTCATTATAGGAGTTTGAGATAGATGTGGAGAGTTTAAAAGCCACTTATACCCATTTTGTCCCAAAACAGGCTAAAACCAAGAAAACATTGCTTAGAAGTTGTAAACAGCTATGGTAGTGTTTCTGGCGTTAAAATGTGTCTTAATCCAATGCAACTGACTAATCAAACTCTTATAACTAGTCAGTTGCATTGGATTAAGACACATTTCAACCCGAGAAACACTAACATAGCTGTCTACAGCTTCTAAGTAATGTTTTCTTGGTTTTAGCCTGTTTTGGGACAAAATGGGTATAAGTGGCTTTTAAACTCTCCACATCTATCTCAAACTCCTATAATTAGTTAGTTTCATTGGATTAAGACACATTTTAACCCCAGAAACACTAACATAGCTCTTTACAGCTTCTAAGCAATGTTTTCTTGGTTTTAGCCTGTTTTGGGACAAAATGGGTATAAGTGGCTTTTAAACTCTCCACATCTATCTGAAACTCCTATAATTAGTTAGTTGCATTGGATAAAGACACATTTTAACCCTAGAAACACTAACATAGCTTGTTACAGCTTCTAAGCAATGTTTTCTTGGTTTTAGCCTGTTTTGGGACAAAATGGGTATAAGTGGCTTTTAAACTCTCCACATCTATCTCAAACTCTTATAACTAGTCAGTTGCATTGGATTAAGACACATTTTAACCCCAGAAACATTAACATAGCTGTTTACAGCTTCTAAACAATGTTTTCTTGGTTTTAGCCTGTTTTGGGACAAAATGGGTATAAGTGGCTTTTAAACTCTCCACATCTATCTCAAACTCTTATAACTAGTCAGTTGCATTGGATTAAGACACATTTTAACCCCATAAACACTAACATAGCTGTTTACAGCTTCTAAGCAATGTTTTCTTGGTTTTAGCCTGTTTTGGGACAAAATGGGTATAAGTGGCTTTTAAACTCTCCACATCTATCTCAAACTCCTATAATTAGTTAGTTGCATTGGATAAAGACACATTTTAACCCCAGAAACATTAACATAGTTGTTTACAGCTTCTAAACAATGTTTTCTTGGTTTTAGCCTGTTTTGGGACAAAATGGGTATAAGTGGCTTTTAAACACTCCACATCAATCTCAAACTCTTATAATTAGTTAGTTGCATTGGATTAAGACACATTTTAACCCCATAAACACTAACATAGCTGTTTACAGCTTCTAAGCAATGTTTTCTTGGTTTTAGCCTGTTTTGGGACAAAATGGGTATAAGTGGCTTTTAAACTCTCCACATCTATCTTAAAGTCTTATAATTAGTTAGTTTCAATGGATTAAGACACATTTTAACCCCAGAAACACTAACATAGCTGTTTACAGCTTCTAAGCAATGTTTTCTTGGTTTTAGCCTTTTTTGTGACATAATGGGTATAAGTGGCTTTTAAACTCTCCACATCTATCTCAAACTCCTATAATTAGTTAGTTGCATTGGATTAAGACACATTTTAACCCCAGAAACACTAACATAACTGTTTACAGCTTCTAAGCAATGTTTTCTTGGTTTTAGCCTGTTTTGGGACAAAATGGGTATAAGTGGCTTTTAAACTCTTCACATCAATCTCAAACTCTTATAATTACTTAGTTGCATTGGATCATTTTAACCCCATAAACACTAACATAGCTGTTTACAGCTTCTAAGCAATGTTTTCTTGGTTTTAGCCTGTTTTGGGACAAAATGGGTATAAGTGGCTTTTAAACTCTCCACATCTATATTAAAGTCTTATAATTAGTTAGTTTCAATGGATTAAGACACATTTTAACCCCAGAAACACTAACATAGCTGTTTACAGCTTCTAAGCAATGTTTTCTTGGTTTTAGCCTGTTTTGGGACAAAATGGGTATAAGTGGCTTTTAAACTCTCCACATCTATCTCAAACTCCTATAATTAGTTAGTTGCATTGGATTAAGCCACTTTTTAACCCCAGAAACACTATCATAGCTGTTTACAGCTTCTAAGCAATGTTTTCTTGATTTTAGCCTGTTTTGGGACAAAATGGGTATAAGTGGCTTTTAAACTCTCCACATCTATCTCAAACTCCTATAATTAGTTAGTTGCATTGGATTAAGACACATTTTAACCCTAGAAACACTAACATAGCTGTTTACAGCTTCTAAGCAATGTTTTCCTTGTTTTAGCCTGTTTTGGGACAAAATGGGTATAAGTGGCTTTTAAAGTCTCCACATCTATCTCAAACTCTTATAACTAGTCAGTTGCATTGGATTAAGACACATTTTAACCCCAGAAACACTAACATAGCTGTTTACAGCTTCTAAACAATGTTTTCTTGGTTTTAGCCTGTTTTGGGACAAAATGGGTATAAGTGGCTTTTAAACACCACATCAATCTCAAACTCCTATAACTAGTCAGTTGCATTGGACTAAGACACATTTTAACCCCAGAAACACTAACATAGCTGTTTACAGCTTCTTAGCAATGTTTTCTTGGTTTTAGCCTGTTTTGGGACAAAATGGGTATAACTGGCTTTTAAACTCACCACATAAATCTTAAACTCTTATAATTAGTTAGTTGCATTGAATTAAGACACATTTTAACCCCAGAAACACTAACATAGCTGTTTACAGCTTCTAAACAATGTTTTCCTTGTTTTAGCCTGTTTTGGGACAAAATGGGTATAAGTGGCTTTTAAACTCTCCACATCTATCTCAAACTCTTATAACTAGTCAGTTGCGTTGGATTAAGACACATTTTAACCCCAGAAACACTAACATAGCTGTTTACAGCTTCTAAGCAATGTTTTCTTGGTTTTAGCCTGTTTTGGGACAAAATGGGTATACGTGGCTTTTAAACACTCCACCTCAATCTTAAACTCTTATAACTAGTTAGTTACATTGGATTAAGACACATTTTAACCCCAGAAACACTAACATAGCTGTTTACAGCTTCTAAGTAATGTTTTCTTGGTTTTAGCCTGTTTTGGGACAAAATGGGTATAAGTGGCTTTTAAACTCTCCACATCAATCTCAAACTCTTATAATTAGTCAGTTGCATTGGATTAAGACACATTTTAACCCCAGAAACACTAACATAGCTGTTTACAGCTTCTAAGGCAATGTTTTTTTGGTTTTAGCCTGTTTTGGGAAAAAATGGGTATAAGTGGCTTTTAAACTCTCCACATCTATCTCCAACTCCTATAATTAGTTAGTTGCATTGGATTAAGACACATTTTAACCCCAGAAACACTTACATAGCTGTTTACAGCTTCTAAGCAATGTTTTCTTGGTTTTAGCCTGTTTTGGGACAAAATGGGTATAAGTGGCTTTTAAAGTCTCCACATCTATCTCAAACTCTTATAACTAGTCAGTTGCATTGGATTAAGACACATTTCAACCCCAGAAACACTAACATAGCTGTTTACAGCTTCTAAGCAATGTTTTCTTGGTTTTAGGCTGTTTTGGGACAAAATGGGTATAAGTGGCTTTTAAACTCTCCACATCTATCTCAAACTCCTATAATTAGTTAGTTGCATTGGATTCAGACACATTTTAACCCCAGAAACACTAACATAGCTGTTTACAGCTTCTAAGCAATGTTTTCTTGGTTTTAGCCTGTTTTGGGACAAAATGGGTATAAGTGGCTTTTAAACTCTCCACATCTATCTCAAACTCTTATAATTAGTTAGTTGCGTTGGATTAAGACACATTTTAACCCTAGAAACACTAACATAGCTGTTTACAGCTTCTAAGCAATGTTTTCTTGGTTTTAGCCTGTTTTGGGACAAAATGGGTATAAGTGGCTTTTAAACACTCCACATCAATCTCAAACTCTTATAAATAGTTAGTTGCATTGGATTAAGACACATTTTAACCCCATAAACACTAACATAGCTGTTTACAGCTTCTAAGCAATGTTTTCTTGGTTTTAGCCTCTTTTGGGACAAAATGGGTATAAGTGGCTTTTAAACTCTCCACATCTATCTTAAAGTCTTATAATTAGTTAGTTTCAATGGATTAAGACACATTTTAACCCTAGAAACACTAACATAGCTGTTTACAGCTTCTAAGCAATGTTTTCTTGGTTTTAGCCATTTTTGGGACAAAATGGGTATAAGTGGCTTTTAAACTATCCACATCTATCTCAAACTACTATAATTAGTTAGTTGCATTGGATTAAGACACATTTTAACCCCATAAACACTAACATAGCTGTTTACAGCTTCTAAGCAATGTTTTCTTGATTTTAGCCTGTTTTGGGACAAAATGGGTATAAGTGGCTTTTAAACTCTCCACATCTATCTCAAACTCCTATAATTAGTTAGTTGCATTGGATTAAGACACATTTTAACCCTAGAAACACTAACATAGCTGTTTACAGCTTCTAAGCAATGTTTTCTTGGTTTTAGCCTGTTTTGGGACAAAATGGGTATAAGTGGCTTTTAAAGTCTCCACATCTATCTCAAACTCTTATAACTAGTCAGTTGCATTGGATTAAGACACATTTCCACCCCAGAAACACTAACATAGCTGTTTACAGCTTCTAAGCAATGTTTTCTTGGTTTTAGCCTATTTTGGGACAAAATGGGTATAAGTGGCTTTTAAACTCTCCACATCTATCTCAAACTCCTATAACTAGTCAGTTGCATTGGACTAAGACACATTTTAACCCCAGAAACACTAACATAGCTGTTTACAGCTTCTAAGCAATGTTTTCTTGATTTTAGCTTGTTTTGGGACAAAATGGGTATAAATGGCTTTTAAACTCTCCACATCTATCTCAAACTCTTATAACTATTCAGTTGCATTGGATTAAGACACATTTTAACCCCAGAAACATTAACATAGCTGTTTACAGCTTCTAAACAATGTTTTCTTGGTTTTAGCCTGTTTTGGGACAAAATGGGTATAAGTGGCTTTTAAACACTCCACATCAATCTCAAACTCTTATAATTAGTTAGTTGCATTGAATTAAGACACATTTTAACCCCAGAAACACTAACATAGTTGTTTACAGCTTCTAAGCAATGTTTTCCTTGTTTTAGCCTGTTTTGGGACAAAATGGGTATAAGTGGCTTTTAAACTCTCCACATCTATCTCAAACTCTTATAACTAGTCAGTTGCATTGGACTAAGACACATTTTAACCCCAGAAACACTAACATAGCTGTTTACAGCTTCTAAGCAATGTTTTCTTGGTTTTAGCCTGTTTTGGGACAAAATGGGTATAAGTGGCTTTTAAACTCTCCACATCTATCTCAAACTCCTATAATTAGTTAGTTGCATTGGATTCAGACACATTTTAACCCAGAAACACTAACATAGCTGTTTACAGCTTCTAAGCAATGTTTTCTTGGTTTTAGCCTGTTTTGGGACAAAATGGGTATAAGTGGCTTTTAAAACTCTCCACATCTATCTCAAACTCTTATAATTAGTTAGTTGCGTTGGATTAAGACACATTTTAACCCTAGAAACACTAACATAGCTGTTTACAGCTTCTAAGCAATGTTTTCTTGGTTTTAGCCTGTTTTGGGACAAAATGGGTATAAGTGGCTTTTAAACACTCCACATCAATCTCAAACTCTTATAAATAGTTAGTTACATTGGATTAAGACACATTTTAACCCCATAAACACTAACATAGCTGTTTACAGCTTCTAAGCAATGTTTTCTTGGTTTTAGCCTCTTTTGGGACAAAATGGGTATAAGTGGCTTTTAAACTCTCCACATCTATCTTAAAGTCTTATAATTAGTTAGTTTCAATGGATTAAGACACATTTTAACCCTAGAAACACTAACATAGCTGTTTACAGCTTCTAAGCAATGTTTTCTTGGTTTTAGCCATTTTTGGGACAAAATGGGTATAAGTGGCTTTTAAACTATCCACATCTATCTCAAACTACTATAATTAGTTAGTTGCATTGGATTAAGACACATTTTAACCCCATAAACACTAACATAGCTGTTTACAGCTTCTAAGCAATGTTTTCTTGATTTTAGCCTTTTTTGGGACAAAATGGGTATAAGTGGCTTTTAAACTCTCCACATCTATCTCAAACTCCTATAATTAGTTAGTTGCATTGGATTAAGACACATTTTAACCCTAGAAACACTAACATAGCTGTTTACAGCTTCTAAGCAATGTTTTCTTGATTTTAGCCTGTTTTGGGACAAAATGGGTATAAGTGGCTTTTAAAGTCTCCACATCTATCTCAAACTCTTATAACTAGTCAGTTGCATTGGATTAAGACACATTTCCACCCCAGAAACACTAACATAGCTGTTTACAGCTTCTAAGCAATGTTTTCTTGGTTTTAGCCTATTTTGGGACAAAATGGGTATAAGTGGCTTTTAAACTCTCCACATCTATCTCAAACTCCTATAACTAGTCAGTTGCATTGGACTAAGACACATTTTAACCCCAGAAACACTAACATAGCTGTTTACAGCTTCTAAGCAATGTTTTCTTGATTTTAGCTTGTTTTGGGACAAAATGGGTATAAATGGCTTTCAAACTCTCCACATCTATCTCAAACTCTTATAACTAGTCAGTTGCATTGGATTAAGACACATTTTAACCCCAGAAACATTAACATAGCTGGTTACAGCTTCTAAACAATGTTTTCTTGGTTTTAGCCTGTTTTGGGACAAAATGGGTATAAGTGGCTTTTAAACACTCCACATCAATCTCAAACTCTTATAATTAGTTAGTTGCATTGAATTAAGACACATTTTAACCCCAGAAACACTAACATAGTTGTTTACAGCTTCTAAGCAATGTTTTCCTTGTTTTAGCCTGTTTTGGGACAAAATGGGTTATAAGTGGCTTTTAAACTCTCCACATCTATCTCAAACTCTTATAACTAGTCAGTTGCATTGGACTAAGACACATTTTAACCCCAGAAACACTAACATAGCTGTTTACAGCTTCTAAGCAATGTTTTCTTGGTTTTAGCCTATTTTGGGACAAAATGGGTATACGTGGCTTTTAAACTGTCAACATCTATCTCAGACTCTTATAACTCGTTAGTTGCATTGGATTAAGACATATTTTAACCCCAGAAACACTAACATAGCTGTTTACAGCTTCTAAGTAATGTTTTTTTTGGTTTTAGTCTGTTTTGTGACAAAATGGGTATAAGTGGCTTTTTAACTCTCCACATCAATCTCAAACTCTTATAATTAGTCAGTTGCATTTGATTACGACACATTTTAACCCCAGAAACACTAACATAGCTGTTTACAGCTTCTAAGCAATGTTTTCTTGGTTTTAGCCTGTTTTGGGAAAAAATGGGTATAAGTGGCTTTTAAACTCTCCACATCTATCTCAAACTCCTATAATTAGTTAGTTGCATTGGATTAAGACACATTTTAACCCCAGAAACACTAACATAGCTGTTTACAGCTTCTAAGCAATGTTTTCTTGGTTTTAGCCTGTTTTGGGACAAAATGGGTATAAGTGGCTTTTAAACTCTCCACATCTATCTCAAACACTTATAATTAGTTAGTTGCGTTGGATTAAGACACATTTTAACCCTAGAAACACTAACATAGCTGTTTACAGCTTCTAAGCAATGTTTTCTTGGTTTTAGCCTGTTTTGGGACAAAATGGGTATAAGTGGCTTTTAAACACTCCACATCAATCTCAAACTCTTATAAATAGTTAGTTGCATTGGATTAAGACACATTTTAACCCCATAAACACTAACATAGCTGTTTACAGCTTCTAAGCAATGTTTTCTTGGTTTTAGCCTCTTTTGGGACAAAATGGGTATAAGTGGCTTTTAAACTCTCCACATCTATCTTAAAGTCTTATAATTAGTTAGTTTCAATGGATTAAGACACATTTTAACCCTAGAAACACTAACATAGCTGTTTACAGCTTCTAAGCAATGTTTTCTTGGTTTTAGCCATTTTTGGGACAAAATGGGTATAAGTGGCTTTTAAACTATCCACATCTATCTCAAACTACTATAATTAGTTAGTTGCATTGGATTAAGACACATTTTAACCCCATAAACACTAACATAGCTGTTTACAGCTTCTAAGCAATGTTTTCTTGATTTTAGCCTGTTTTGGGACAAAATGGGTATAAGTGGCTTTTAAACTCTCCACATCTATCTCAAACTCCTATAATTAGTTAGTTGCATTGGATTAAGACACATTTTAACCCTAGAAACACTAACATAGCTGTTTACAGCTTCTAAGCAATGTTTTCTTGGTTTTAGCCTGTTTTGGGACAAAATGGGTATAAGTGGCTTTTAAAGTCTCCACATCTATCTCAAACTCTTATAACTAGTCAGTTGCATTGGATTAAGACACATTTCCACCCCAGAAACACTAACATAGCTGTTTACAGCTTCTAAGCAATGTTTTCTTGGTTTTAGCCTATTTTGGGACAAAATGGGTATAAGTGGCTTTTAAACTCTCCACATCTATCTCAAACTCCTATAACTAGTCAGTTGCATTGGACTAAGACACATTTTAACCCCAGAAACACTAACATAGCTGTTTACAGCTTCTAAGCAATGTTTTCTTGATTTTAGCTTGTTTTGGGACAAAATGGGTATAAATGGCTTTTAAACTCTCCACATCTATCTCCAACTCCTATAATTAGTTAGTTGCATTGGATTAAGACACATTTTAACCCCAGAAACACTTACATAGCTGTTTAGAGCTTCTAAGCAATGTTTTCTTGGTTTTAGCCTGTTTTGGGACAAAATGGGTATAAGTGGCTTTTAAAGTCTCCACATCTATCTCAAACTCTTATAACTAGTCAGTTGCATTGGATTAAGACACATTTCAACCCCAGAAACACTAACATAGCTGTTTACAGCTTCTAAGCAATGTTTTCTTGGTTTTAGCCTGTTTTGGGACAAAATGGGTATAAGTGGCTTTTAAACTCTCCACATCTATCTCAAACTCCTATAATTAGTTAGTTGCATTGGATTCAGACACATTTTAACCCCAGAAACACTAACATAGCTGTTTACAGCTTCTAAGCAATGTTTTCTTGGTTTTAGCCTGTTTTGGGACAAAATGGGTATAAGTGGCTTTTAAACTCTCCACATCTATCTCAAACTCTTATAATTAGTTAGTTGCGTTGGATTAAGACACAATTAGCCCTAGAAACACTAACATAGCTGTTTACAGCTTCTAAGCAATGTTTTCTTGGTTTTAGCCTGTTTTGGGACAAAATGGGTATAAGTGGCTTTTAAACACTCCACATCAATCTCAAACTCTTATAAATAGTTAGTTGCATTGGATTAAGACACATTTTAACCCCATAAACACTAACATAGCTGTTTACAGCTTCTAAGCAATGTTTTCTTGGTTTTAGCCTCTTTTGGGACAAAATGGGTATAAGTGGCTTTTAAACTCTCCACATCTATCTTAAAGTCTTATAATTAGTTAGTTTCAATGGATTAAGACACATTTTAACCCTAGAAACACTAACATAGCTGTTTACAGCTTCTAAGCAATGTTTTCTTGGTTTTAGCCATTTTTGGGACAAAATGGGTATAAGTGGCTTTTAAACTATCCACATCTATCTCAAACTACTATAATTAGTTAGTTGCATTGGATTAAGACACATTTTAACCCCATAAACACTAACATAGCTGTTTACAGCTTCTAAGCAATGTTTTCTTGATTTTAGCCTGTTTTGGGACAAAATGGGTATAAGTGGCTTTTAAACTCTCCACATCTATCTCAAACTCCTATAATTAGTTAGTTGCATTGGATTAAGACACATTTTAACCCTAGAAACACTAACATAGCTGTTTACAGCTTCTAAGCAATGTTTTCTTGGTTTTAGCCTGTTTTGGGACAAAATGGGTATAAGTGGCTTTTAAAGTCTCCACATCTATCTCAAACTCTTATAACTAGTCAGTTGCATTGGATTAAGACACATTTCCACCCCAGAAACACTAACATAGCTGTTTACAGCTTCTAAGCAATGTTTTCTTGGTTTTAGCCTATTTTGGGACAAAATGGGTATAAGTGGCTTTTAAACTCTCCACATCTATCTCAAACTCCTATAACTAGTCAGTTGCATTGGACTAAGACACATTTTAACCCCAGAAACACTAACATAGCTGTTTACAGCTTCTAAGCAATGTTTTCTTGATTTTAGCTTGTTTTGGGACAAAATGGGTATAAATGGCTTTTAAACTCTCCACATCTATCTCAAACTCTTATAACTAGTCAGTTGCATTGGATTAAGACACATTTTAACCCCAGAAACATTAACATAGCTGTTTACAGCTTCTAAACAATGTTTTCTTGGTTTTAGCCTGTTTTGGGACAAAATGGGTATAAGTGGCTTTTAAACACTCCACATCAATCTCAAACTCTTATAATTAGTTAGTTGCATTGAATTAAGACACATTTTAACCCCAGAAACACTAACATAGTTGTTTACAGCTTCTAAGCAATGTTTTCCTTGTTTTAGCCTGTTTTGGGACAAAATGGGTATAAGTGGCTTTTAAACTCTCCACATCTATCTCAAACTCTTATAACTAGTCAGTTGCATTGGACTAAGACACATTTTAACCCCAGAAACACTAACATAGCTGTTTACAGCTTCTAAGCAATGTTTTCTTGGTTTTAGCCTATTTTGGGACAAAATGGGTATACGTGGCTTTTAAACTGTCAACATCTATCTCAGACTCTTATAACTCGTTAGGTGCATTGGATTAAGACATATTTTAACCCCAGAAACACTAACATAGCTGTTTACAGCTTCTAAGTAATGTTTTTTTTGGTTTTAGCCTGTTTTGTGACAAAATGGGTATAAGTGGCTTTTTAACTCTCCACATCAATCTCAAACTCTTATAACTAGTCAGTTGCATTTGATTAAGACACATTTTAACCCCAGAAACACTAACATAGCTGTTTACAGCTTCTAAGCAATGTTTTCTTGGTTTTAGCCTGTTTTGGGAAAAAATGGGTATAAGTGGATTTTAAACTCTCCACATCTATCTCAAACTCCTATAATTAGTTAGTTGCATTGGATTAAGACACATTTTAACCCCAGAAACACTAACATAGCTGTTTACAGCTTCTAAGCAATGTTTTCTTGGTTTTAGCCTGTTTTGGGACAAAATGGGTATAAGTGGCTTTTAAACTCTCCACATCTATCTCAAACTCTTATAATTAGTTAGTTGCGTTGGATTAAGACACATTTTAACCCTAGAAACACTAACATAGCTGTTTACAGCTTCTAAGCAATGTTTTCCTTGGTTTTAGCCTGTTTTGGGACAAAATGGGTATAAGTGGCTTTTAAACACTCCACATCAATCTCAAACTCTTATAAATAGTTAGTTGCATTGGATTAAGACACATTTTAACCCCATAAACACTAACATAGCTGTTTACAGCTTCTAAGCAATGTTTTCTTGGTTTTAGCCTCTTTTGGGACAAAATGGGTATAAGTGGCTTTTAAACTCTCCACATCTATCTTAAAGTCTTATAATTAGTTAGTTTCAATGGATTAAGACACATTTTAACCCTAGAAACACTAACATAGCTGTTTACAGCTTCTAAGCAATGTTTTCTTGGTTTTAGCCATTTTTGGGACAAAATGGGTATAAGTGGCTTTTAAACTATCCACATCTATCTCAAACTACTATAATTAGTTAGTTGCATTGGATTAAGACACATTTTAACCCCATAAACACTAACATAGCTGTTTACAGCTTCTAAGCAATGTTTTCTTGATTTTAGCCTGTTTTGGGACAAAATGGGTATAAGTGGCTTTTAAACTCTCCACATCTATCTCAAACTCCTATAATTAGTTAGTTGCATTAGATTAAGACACATTTTAACCCTAGAAACACTAACATAGCTGTTTACAGCTTCTAAGCAATGTTTTCTTGGTTTTAGCCTGTTTTGGGACAAAATGGGTATAAGTG
>NC_141894.1:33305000-33310000 GCF_030686135.1 Camelina sativa | reverse complement strand
GAATGCCAAAGCCGTTCGGTTGCATGTTCCTTGACACTTTTCGTGCCGGGGTTTTGTGATATCCGGAAGCAACGCGCACGACCAGACAGAGATAGAGCTCTCGACCTGGAAGATACGCGAAACCACGGAAACGGCAGGCAACGGGATCGGCTAAGAAACCGGCCTACCGGGAGTGGTGATCGTTGGTTCGCGGGTCGTTCTGTTTTGGACAGGTATCGACAATGATCCTTCCGCAGGTTCACCTACGGAAACCTTGTTACGACTTCTCCTTCCTCTAAATGATAAGGTTTAGTGGACTTCTCGCGACGTCGCAGGCAGCGAACCACCCACGTCGCCGCGATCCGAACACTTCACCGGATCATTCAATCGGTAGGAGCGACGGGCGGTGTGTACAAAGGGCAGGGACGTTGATGTGACCGCCGGACGCGGTCGTCTACCGAGTCGCACGGACGGACGGTCGCTGCGGACGGACGGAACGAAACTCTCTCGAGCCGAGGAATTTAGATGAGGCTTTCCTCGGACAAAGCTCGGAGATTTGAATCCAGTAAGGAAACAAACGGTGGATGCGAGAGATGAGCTGAAACGAACGAGCGGATCGAGAGATCCGGCCTTTGGTCTCGGCTTCGGTCGAGCAGTCTCGGTCGCGGTACGGACGATGCGGAAATTGATTCCCGGAGTTTGAAGGTAAACTGCGGGAACGGCTCTCGGCAACGCGGCGGTAAGAATCCTTGGTGATGCGGTAAGGATTCTCGGTGATGCGATAAGGAAGGTGGAGTGGAAGCGAAAGTACAACGAGCGGTAGGAACCGGACGTGATACGGTAGAGAGGGACGCGAAGGTGGTTTGATGCGACGACACACGGGAGATGGCTCGGCCCGTGATACGGTCAACTAGTCGATGTCGAACCCGGTTCGAGATCGGCTAGGGTTTCTCGGTAGTCAAGTCCCGGACTTGGACTAAGGAGAGAGGTGAGACAAGAACAAGATTCTCTCTTGTGAAATTTAATTCAATACTTCAAGTCTGCCTTTTACAATGAGGGTTTAGGCCTTTATATAGGAAGGCTTACAAATGGGAGACTCTAAAACCCTAGACACGCGGCCAGGATCTCATCCTTACACTTGGCCATAAAGCAAAAGCAAAAGTAAAACAAAGGAAAGACCAATCCAACGGTCATAGAAGGTTCAAGAAGAAATTCAAAGGAAGGGAAGGGAGAGAGATAGAAAAGCCACGTCATTGGCTGGACGCGGTGATAGGATCTTCACTTCCTTGGCTCCTAAACTTGTCAATGATTGTTTCCAAGTCATGAGCCAAGCGGGAACGAAGTGGAGATGCACTAGAGTTCGCTGCCTCGTTAAAACCTCTTTGGTAAACCCATTGGGACAAACCCAAAGTAGGGAAAAGAGTACAGCTCCTTCTAATGACTTAGGGGCGTCTTCACGCTTGCGCGATGGTGAAGACTCGCGAACTAAGCTTCCCAAAGCTGGTCGCAACTCAAGGCTCTTAAGTGGTGATGCTAGCCATGAGCCATTGGTGTGAGGGTTGAAGCTTGGATTGCAAAGCCCATTAGATGACTTTACTTGCTCCTCCTTGATGATCCTTGGAAACTAGTTGGTACCGCGCATCACTAGGAAGGCCGGTTCCAAGTTGTCGATAAGTGTCCGAGAGGCGTCCAAGTGTTGTCCGAGAGGTGGTTGAGAGACGTCCGAGAGAATCGAGTGTTCACGGCCGAGTGGTCGATCCCGTGATCACATCATTCCCTCCCTCTTATAGAAGTTTTGGCCTCAAAACTTTGCTCATCACCTGGATCAAAAAGGAAAACCCAAATCAGCAGCATCAAAAGGCCAACCGCGGTTTAATTTACCGGGATCAAAAGGAAACAGTAAGGCCTTAAGAGAAAAGGATAGGACTTCCCCGGTAAGGTCAGCGGCACTGGTCGCTCGGATCCCTTCATGAACCGTGGTTGCTTGCTGAGACTCTCCAGGATGCCACACATAAGTTTGATCCGCACCAAAGTTGGACAAATACATCGCCATATGACCTTGTGCGGTAACGGCCTTGGCGCTAAGGGTGGAGAAGGATGGCACGGTATAGGCGACTCCCAGCTGGAGCTTACTACTTGAAGTATTCATGGACAATACCGAGTGAAAAGATCCATCAATGGCCATCTCCGGTGGCCTAGCTAACTTGGAACTCCCCATTACCGAGTGATTACCGGATATGACTTCGATTGCGCGGCCAGAATCTCCTTGGACTTCGGTTGATGGCTCGGTACGCGTCCTGGGTAAGGATTCGCGTACTATGGTCGGCTCCAGACGCGGCGGTCGAGTGTCGGTTAAGCCTCGATCGAGAGCGGTAAAGAGTTTTCCGTGGTCCGCGTAATGACCCGAACTTGGACCTCCGAGTGTAAGAACTTGTCGGTCTGGGGGCTCGGCTGGCTTCTCTACGATTCCTCCCGAGTCAATGACTTCTTCTGGACAGACTTGTCGATCGAAATCACGTCCTAGGCTCAGCGTACGGTTAGCTTGCGTCGTTGGTGCGGCGTTCTCAATCAAGTCGGTATTCGGCTTGTTCCGCGTCAAGTCACCTTGTTCCGGCTGATGAAGAACTCGCGGGACTGGTGTTGGTACAGTTACAAGGGCCGAGTGTTGGTGCCGTGATGATTCTCCCTGGGTGTAAGATCTCGCTGCCTGGCCCAACATTTCTCCAAGGTGTTGAAGTTCAGATCGGATAGAGATCAACTCGTCCGTGAAATTTGGTGCTCCGGGAGATTGCGCTGGCTTCCTTGCGGTTCGCTCCCTTGACTTAGTCCGAGAAACCACAATGCTCGCCTTGGCTTTATCTCGGTCGCGACTTGACGGGTTGATCGGTGTTGCGCGTGGTGACCAGCTCGGAAGTCCTTGGTTCCGAGTGCGGCAAGCACTTGACTTGCTCGATGATGCGTGCGATGGAAAGGTCGGGATTGCTCGGGTGCAACTCGAGTATTCCTTCCGCGGCTCTCGATGATATGCGGACGGCGCATAGTAAGAACCCAGGTCATCATTGTCGGAGTCATCATAGCGGTTCGACCTTGGCTTGTTATAGCGCGTAGCTCGGGACATAGACGGCCAATAGCAGTCTGGTGATCCATGCTCGTGTTCCTCTAGTTCCGAGCCTTCTTCAAAGTCCTCTTGGTACCAAGACGCGTTCTCGGTAGTCGCTGGCTCCGGATCGGTACCAGTGTGTTCGTCGTTCCATGGCTCGTCCTCGGTGACCTCTTGCTCCGGACCAAAGTCATGATCTTCATCGTACCATGATCCCAACTCGGAATCGTTTCCGTCAAAATCCATGCTTGATCAGTATTGAATCGAGTGTTGCATACTGATCGCGGTCTTGGAAACGAAGTATGGTCGATGGTACGGACGGCTGTCGGAGATCGTCGATGGTACGGACGACTGTCGGATTTTGTCGACGGTACGGACGACAATCGGTGGTCGGCGTCGGTATGGACGACGATATAGATGGCTGGTACGGACGGTTCGTACGGACGGCCAATGATGGTCGGACGTCGGCACGGACGACTGAGACGGACGGCTGGTACGGCAGCTGACGATGTTCAGATGGCGGTACGGATAGCCGGCACGATTGGCTGATACGGATGGCCGATGATGTACGGTCGGCCGACGGGGGTCGGTCGATGACACAGTCGGCTGGTGCGGCAATGGTACGGACGGCCAACGGTTATCGGACGTCGGTACGGATAGCCGGTGTGATCGGCTGATACGGAAGGCCGATGACTCGTCCGGTGGCTCGATAGTGATCAGACGATGATACACAATACGCGATAAGGGCTTGGACGATGATACGCGGGTGATGATACGTGCTCTGGACGGTGATACGCGGATGGCTCGATCGGTGCTCGGTCGTGACGTGGCGATGGTACCTCGTCAAAGCAAAACGAATATTCGTGAGCAAAAACGCGTCCAAAACATGATGGATAAGATATTTATCTAGGCAGTCAATGATTGAGGACAGCAACACAAGATGACAAACTATGACTAAGCAAAAAGAAACCTACACGCGCCTAAAAGCAAACTCACGCACAAAAAGCAAAACTTTTTGGGACCACAACACAAACCCAAAAGCAAACGCGCTACTTTATCGATCTAACAAGTCCTAGGCAAGAACTATGACGAACAAAACTCAGAAATAAACAAAGCGACGACTCAACAAACGATCTATCGAGGAAACTAAGCATAAAACAAAAACTATCGGACCTAACGACGCTAAAGATGAAACTAATGAACCGCAAAGACACAAAAACGAAAGCTTTAACAAAGGAAGGAGTTTCTGGGTTAGAAAGACACAACCTTTGAGTCAGGAGCTTTTAGAGCTCTGATACCAAGCTGATGTGACCGCCGGACGCGGTCGTCTACCGAGTCGCACGGACGGACGGTCGCTGCGGACGGACGGAACGAAACTCTCTCGAGCCGAGGAATTTAGATGAGGCTTTCCTCGGACAAAGCTCGGAGATTTGAATCCAGTAAGGAAACAAACGGTGGATGCGAGAGATGAGCTGAAACGAACGAGCGGATCGAGAGATCCGGCCTTTGGTCTCGGCTTCGGTCGAGCAGTCTCGGTCGCGGTACGGACGATGCGGAAATTGATTCCCGGAGTTTGAAGGTAAACTGCGGGAACGGCTCTCGGCAACGCGGCGGTAAGAATCCTTGGTGATGCGGTAAGGATTCTCGGTGATGCGATAAGGAAGGTGGAGTGGAAGCGAAAGTACAACGAGCGGTAGGAACCGGACGTGATACGGTAGAGAGGGACGCGAAGGTGGTTTGATGCGACGACACACGGGAGATGGCTCGGCCCGTGATACGGTCAACTAGTCGATGTCGAACCCGGTTCGAGATCGGCTAGGGTTTCTCGGTAGTCAAGTCCCGGACTTGGACTAAGGAGAGAGGTGAGACAAGAACAAGATTCTCTCTTGTGAAATTTAATTCAATACTTCAAGTCTGCCTT
>NC_141894.1:33272500-33277500 GCF_030686135.1 Camelina sativa | reverse complement strand
CTTGCGTTCAAAGACTCGATGGTTCACGGGATTCTGCAATTCACACCAAGTATCGCATTTCGCTACGTTCTTCATCGATGCGAGAGCCGAGATATCCGTTGCCGAGAGTCGTTTTAGACTTTAGATCACAGCTCAGCATCCGCGCACACACCGTCTCCGGGGAGTCGAATGCCAAAGCCGTTCGGTTGCATGTTCCTTGACACTTTTCGTGCCGGGGTTTTGTGATATCCGGAAGCAACGCGCACGACCAGACAGAGATAGAGCTCTCGACCTGGAAGATACGCGAAACCACGGAAACGGCAGGCAACGGGATCGGCTAAGAAACCGGCCTACCGGGAGTGGTGATCGTTGGTTCGCAGGTCGTTCTGTTTTGGACAGGTATCGACAATGATCCTTCCGCAGGTTCACCTACGGAAACCTTGTTACGACTTCTCCTTCCTCTAAATGATAAGGTTTAGTGGACTTCTCGCGACGTCGCAGGCGGCGAACCACCCACGTCGCCGCGATCCGAACACTTCACCGGATCATTCAATCGGTAGGAGCGACGGGCGGTGTGTACAAAGGGCAGGGACGTTGATGTGACCGCCGGACGCGGTCGTCTACCGAGTCGCACGGACGGACGGTCGCTGCGGACGGACGGAACGAAACTCTCTCGAGCCGAGGAATTTAGATGAGGCTTTCCTCGGACAAAGCTCGGAGATTTGAATCCAGTAAGGAAACAAACGGTGGATGCGAGAGATGAGCTGAAACGAACGAGCGGATCGAGAGATCCGGCCTTTGGTCTCGGCTTCGGTCGAGCAGTCTCGGTCGCGGTACGGACGATGCGGAAATTGATTCCCGGAGTTTGAAGGTAAACTGCGGGAACGGCTCTCGGCAACGCGGCGGTAAGAATCCTTGGTGATGCGGTAAGGATTCTCGGTGATGCGATAAGGAAGGTGGAGTGGAAGCGAAAGTACAACGAGCGGTAGGAACCGGACGTGATACGGTAGAGAGGGACGCGAAGGTGGTTTGATGCGACGACACACGGGAGATGGCTCGGCCCGTGATACGGTCAACTAGTCGATGTCGAACCCGGTTCGAGATCGGCTAGGGTTTCTCGGTAGTCAAGTCCCGGACTTGGACTAAGGAGAGAGGTGAGACAAGAACAAGATTCTCTCTTGTGAAATTTAATTCAATACTTCAAGTCTGCCTTTTACAATGAGGGTTTAGGCCTTTATATAGGAAGGCTTACAAATGGGAGACTCTAAAACCCTAGACACGCGGCCAGGATCTCATCCTTACACTTGGCCATAAAGCAAAAGCAAAAGTAAAACAAAGGAAAGACCAATCCAACGGTCATAGAAGGTTCAAGAAGAAATTCAAAGGAAGGGAAGGGAGAGAGATAGAAAAGCCACGTCATTGGCTGGACGCGGTGATAGGATCTTCACTTCCTTGGCTCCTAAACTTGTCAATGATTGTTTCCAAGTCATGAGCCAAGCGGGAACGAAGTGGAGATGCACTAGAGTTCGCTGCCTCGTTAAAACCTCTTTGGTAAACCCATTGGGACAAACCCAAAGTAGGGAAAAGAGTACAGCTCCTTCTAATGACTTAGGGGCGTCTTCACGCTTGCGCGATGGTGAAGACTCGCGAACTAAGCTTCCCAAAGCTGGTCGCAACTCAAGGCTCTTAAGTGGTGATGCTAGCCATGAGCCATTGGTGTGAGGGTTGAAGCTTGGATTGCAAAGCCCATTAGATGACTTTACTTGCTCCTCCTTGATGATCCTTGGAAACTAGTTGGTACCGCGCATCACTAGGAAGGCCGGTTCCAAGTTGTCGATAAGTGTCCGAGAGGCGTCCAAGTGTTGTCCGAGAGGTGGTTGAGAGACGTCCGAGAGAATCGAGTGTTCACGGCCGAGTGGTCGATCCCGTGATCACATCATTCCCTCCCTCTTATAGAAGTTTTGGCCTCAAAACTTTGCTCATCACCTGGATCAAAAAGGAAAACCCAAATCAGCAGCATCAAAAGGCCAACCGCGGTTTAATTTACCGGGATCAAAAGGAAACAGTAAGGCCTTAAGAGAAAAGGATAGGACTTCCCCGGTAAGGTCAGCGGCACTGGTCGCTCGGATCCCTTCATGAACCGTGGTTGCTTGCTGAGACTCTCCAGGATGCCACACATAAGTTTGATCCGCACCAAAGTTGGACAAATACATCGCCATATGACCTTGTGCGGTAACGGCCTTGGCGCTAAGGGTGGAGAAGGATGGCACGGTATAGGCGACTCCCAGCTGGAGCTTACTACTTGAAGTATTCATGGACAATACCGAGTGAAAAGATCCATCAATGGCCATCTCCGGTGGCCTAGCTAACTTGGAACTCCCCATTACCGAGTGATTACCGGATATGACTTCGATTGCGCGGCCAGAATCTCCTTGGACTTCGGTTGATGGCTCGGTACGCGTCCTGGGTAAGGATTCGCGTACTATGGTCGGCTCCAGACGCGGCGGTCGAGTGTCGGTTAAGCCTCGATCGAGAGCGGTAAAGAGTTTTCCGTGGTCCGCGTAATGACCCGAACTTGGACCTCCGAGTGTAAGAACTTGTCGGTCTGGGGGCTCGGCTGGCTTCTCTACGATTCCTCCCGAGTCAATGACTTCTTCTGGACAGACTTGTCGATCGAAATCACGTCCTAGGCTCAGCGTACGGTTAGCTTGCGTCGTTGGTGCGGCGTTCTCAATCAAGTCGGTATTCGGCTTGTTCCGCGTCAAGTCACCTTGTTCCGGCTGATGAAGAACTCGCGGGACTGGTGTTGGTACAGTTACAAGGGCCGAGTGTTGGTGCCGTGATGATTCTCCCTGGGTGTAAGATCTCGCTGCCTGGCCCAACATTTCTCCAAGGTGTTGAAGTTCAGATCGGATAGAGATCAACTCGTCCGTGAAATTTGGTGCTCCGGGAGATTGCGCTGGCTTCCTTGCGGTTCGCTCCCTTGACTTAGTCCGAGAAACCACAATGCTCGCCTTGGCTTTATCTCGGTCGCGACTTGACGGGTTGATCGGTGTTGCGCGTGGTGACCAGCTCGGAAGTCCTTGGTTCCGAGTGCGGCAAGCACTTGACTTGCTCGATGATGCGTGCGATGGAAAGGTCGGGATTGCTCGGGTGCAACTCGAGTATTCCTTCCGCGGCTCTCGATGATATGCGGACGGCGCATAGTAAGAACCCAGGTCATCATTGTCGGAGTCATCATAGCGGTTCGACCTTGGCTTGTTATAGCGCGTAGCTCGGGACATAGACGGCCAATAGCAGTCTGGTGATCCATGCTCGTGTTCCTCTAGTTCCGAGCCTTCTTCAAAGTCCTCTTGGTACCAAGACGCGTTCTCGGTAGTCGCTGGCTCCGGATCGGTACCAGTGTGTTCGTCGTTCCATGGCTCGTCCTCGGTGACCTCTTGCTCCGGACCAAAGTCATGATCTTCATCGTACCATGATCCCAACTCGGAATCGTTTCCGTCAAAATCCATGCTTGATCAGTATTGAATCGAGTGTTGCATACTGATCGCGGTCTTGGAAACGAAGTATGGTCGATGGTACGGACGGCTGTCGGAGATCGTCGATGGTACGGACGACTGTCGGATTTTGTCGACGGTACGGACGACAATCGGTGGTCGGCGTCGGTATGGACGACGATATAGATGGCTGGTACGGACGGTTCGTACGGACGGCCAATGATGGTCGGACGTCGGCACGGACGACTGAGACGGACGGCTGGTACGGCAGCTGACGATGTTCAGATGGCGGTACGGATAGCCGGCACGATTGGCTGATACGGATGGCCGATGATGTACGGTCGGCCGACGGGGGTCGGTCGATGACACAGTCGGCTGGTGCGGCAATGGTACGGACGGCCAACGGTTATCGGACGTCGGTACGGATAGCCGGTGTGATCGGCTGATACGGAAGGCCGATGACTCGTCCGGTGGCTCGATAGTGATCAGACGATGATACACAATACGCGATAAGGGCTTGGACGATGATACGCGGGTGATGATACGTGCTCTGGACGGTGATACGCGGATGGCTCGATCGGTGCTCGGTCGTGACGTGGCGATGGTACCTCGTCAAAGCAAAACGAATATTCGTGAGCAAAAACGCGTCCAAAACATGATGGATAAGATATTTATCTAGGCAGTCAATGATTGAGGACAGCAACACAAGATGACAAACTATGACTAAGCAAAAAGAAACCTACACGCGCCTAAAAGCAAACTCACGCACAAAAAGCAAAACTTTTTGGGACCACAACACAAACCCAAAAGCAAACGCGCTACTTTATCGATCTAACAAGTCCTAGGCAAGAACTATGACGAACAAAACTCAGAAATAAACAAAGCGACGACTCAACAAACGATCTATCGAGGAAACTAAGCATAAAACAAAAACTATCGGACCTAACGACGCTAAAGATGAAACTAATGAACCGCAAAGACACAAAAACGAAAGCTTTAACAAAGGAAGGAGTTTCTGGGTTAGAAAGACACAACCTTTGAGTCAGGAGCTTTTAGAGCTCTGATACCAAGCTGATGTGACCGCCGGACGCGGTCGTCTACCGAGTCGCACGGACGGACGGTCGCTGCGGACGGACGGAACGAAACTCTCTCGAGCCGAGGAATTTAGATGAGGCTTTCCTCGGACAAAGCTCGGAGATTTGAATCCAGTAAGGAAACAAACGGTGGATGCGAGAGATGAGCTGAAACGAACGAGCGGATCGAGAGATCCGGCCTTTGGTCTCGGCTTCGGTCGAGCAGTCTCGGTCGCGGTACGGACGATGCGGAAATTGATTCCCGGAGTTTGAAGGTAAACTGCGGGAACGGCTCTCGGCAACGCGGCGGTAAGAATCCTTGGTGATGCGGTAAGGATTCTCGGTGATGCGATAAGGAAGGTGGAGTGGAAGCGAAAGTACAACGAGCGGTAGGAACCGGACGTGATACGGTAGAGAGGGACGCGAAGGTGGTTTGATGCGACGACACACG
>NC_141894.1:33227500-33230000 GCF_030686135.1 Camelina sativa | reverse complement strand
GACCAGCCAGCTAGGCGAGGGTGGAATCGATGCCCATGGGGACATCTCGGTAATTCGTGCGATCAACGAATACGCCGCCACCCATTCGGCCTCGGAGAATCCATGTCCGCCCATGCATGACACGCCCATTCTCCGAGACCAAACACCATCTTCCGTCCAGATAATCCCAAAAATCCGTAAAAGGCAACAAAACCGGTCGCCGGAAAAGTCGCCGGAAAAATTTTCCGGCGACGGTGCCGGCGACCGGCCGGTCGGACATCCCTCGGGTCTGTATCCATCCCAATCCCTCGATCGCTACCCACGTCCGGAACCGAGTAGGGGTACCTCGGTCTGCCCAGACTTCCACCAACACCCACCCCCCTATATAGCTCTTAGCGTTTTTTCCCTTCCGGCACCAGGAGACATTGAAATGTCTGAGGAGTCACTGGTGCCAAAAAAAACAAAATACTTGGAATTTTTTTCTGATTTTTTGCATGCCTCATAACCATACTAAAACTGATTTTCTGGTAAATTTTCAGAATTTTCTGAGCACTCTAACTATTTATTTTGATTTTTACCAAAATCGCATGACCATGGCCTAGCCAGAGTTCGGTGAGCAGATTTGATGAGAAATAGACATTCAGAACTCTTCATTGATGTATTTTATTAGTTTCGATCACAAAACATTGGCATCAATTCGGGAATTTTCGAAAGTTACTCGTCTAGACATTTTTTCTCGCACCGCAGTACGCATCAGGACGTATCCGGACGGTCATCCGGACTAATCCGGACAACCTTCCGGATACGTCCGGATTCCTCAGGATTCGTCAGGATTCGCCCGGATTCGTCCGGATACGCGTCCTGATTCGTCCTGATTCGTCCGGATACGTCCTGATTCACCCGGATACGTCCTGATTCACCCGGATACGTCCCGATTCGTCCGGATTCGTCCTGATTCGTCCGGATACGTCCTGATTCGTCCGGATACGTCCTGATTCGTCCGGATACGTTCTGATTCGTCCCGATTCGTCCGGATTCGTCCTGATTCGTCCGGATTCGTCCGGATACGCGTCCTGATTCGTCCTGATTCGTCCTGATTCACCCGGATACGTCCCGATTCGTCCGGATTCGTCCTGATTCGTCCGGATACGTCCTGATTCGTCCGGATACGTCCTGATTCGTCCGGATACGTCCTGATTCGTCCCGATTCGCCCGGATTCGTCAGGACTCGCCCGGGTTCGTCCGGATACGCGTCCTGATTCGTCCTGATTCGTCCGGATACGTCCTGATTCACCCGGATACGTCCTGATTCACCCGGATACGTCCCGATTCGTCCGGATTCGTCCTGATTCGTCCGGATACGTCCTGATTCGTCCGGATACGTCCTGATTCGTCCGGATACGTCCTGATTCGTCCCGATTCGCCCGGATTCGTCCTGATTCGTCCGGATTCGTCCGGATACGCGTCCTGATTCGTCCTGATTCGTCCGGATTCGTCCTGATTCACCCGGATACGTCCCGATTCGTCCTGATTCGTCCTGAGCACTCTAACTATTTATTTTGATTTTTACCAAAATCGCATGACCATGGCCTAGCCAGAGTTCGGTGAGCAGATTTGATGAGAAATAGACATTCAGAACTCTTCATTGATGTATTTTATTAGTTTCGATCACAAAACATTGGCATCAATTCGGGAATTTTCGAAAGTTACTCGTCTAGACATTTTTTCTCGCACCGCAGTACGCATCAGGACGTATCCGGACGGTCATCCGGACTAATCCGGACAACCTTCCGGATACGTCCGGATTCCTCAGGATTCGTCAGGATTCGCCCGGATTCGTCCGGATACGCGTCCTGATTCGTCCTGATTCGTCCGGATACGTCCTGATTCACCCGGATACGTCCTGATTCACCCGGATACGTCCCGATTCGTCCGGATTCGTCCTGATTCGTCCGGATACGTCCTGATTCGTCCGGATACGTCCTGATTCGTCCGGATACGTTCTGATTCGTCCCGATTCGTCCGGATTCGTCCTGATTCGTCCGGATTCGTCCGGATACGCGTCCTGATTCGTCCTGATTCGTCCTGATTCACCCGGATACGTCCCGATTCGTCCGGATTCGTCCTGATTCGTCCGGATACGTCCTGATTCGTCCGGATACGTCCTGATTCGTCCGGATACGTCCTGATTCGTCCCGATTCGCCCGGATTCGTCAGGACTCGCCCGGGTTCGTCCGGATACGCGTCCTGATTCGTCCTGATTCGTCCGGATACGTCCTGATTCACCCGGATACGTCCTGATTCACCCGGATACGTCCCGATTCGTCCGGATTCGTCCTGATTCGTCCGGATACGTCCTGATTCGTCCGGATACGTCCTGATTCGTCCGGATACGTCCTGATTCGTCCCGATTCGCCCGGATTCGTCCTGATTCGTCCGGATTCGTCCGGATACGCGTCCTGATTCGTCCTGATTCGTCCGGATACGTCCTGATTCACCCGGATACGTCCTGATTCACCCG
>NC_141894.1:33155000-33157500 GCF_030686135.1 Camelina sativa | reverse complement strand
GTCCGGATTCGTCCGGATACGCGTCCTGATTCGTCCTGATTCGTCCGGATACGTCCTGATTCACCCGGATACGTCCTGATTCACCCGGATACGTCCCGATTCGTCCGGATTCGTCCTGATTCGTCCGGATACGTCCTGATTCGTCCGGATACGTCCTGATTCGTCCGGATACGTCCTGATTCGTCCCGATTCGTCCGGATTCGTCCTGATTCGTCCGGATTCGTCCGGATACGCGTCCTGATTCGTCCTGATTCGTCCTGATTCACCCGGATACGTCCCGATTCGTCCGGATTCGTCCTGATTCGTCCGGATACGTCCTGATTCGTCCGGATACGTCCTGATTCGTCCGGATACGTCCTGATTCGTCCGGATACGTCCTGATTCGTCCGGATACGTCCTGATTCGTCCCGATTCGTCCGGATTCGTCAGGATTCGCCCGGATTCGGCCGGATACGCGTCCTGATTCGTCCTGATTCGTCCGGATACGTCCTGATTCACCCGGATACGTCCTGATTCACCCGGATACGTCCCGATTCGTCCGGATTCGTCCTGATTCGTCCGGATACGTCCTGATTCGTCCGGATACGTCCTGATTCGTCCCGATTCGTCCGGATTCGTCCTGATTCGTCCGGATTCGTCCGGATACGCGTCCTGATTCGTCCTGATTCGTCCGTATACGTCCTGATTCACCCGGATACGTCCCGATTCGTCCTGATCCGCGTACTGATACGTCCGGATTCGTCAGGATTCTCCCGGATTCGTCCGGATACGCGTCCTGATTCGTCCGGATACGTCCTGATTCGTCCGGATAAGTCCTGATTCACCCGGATACGTCCTGATTCACCCGGATTCGTCCTGATCCGTCCTGATTCTTCCTGATCCGCGTACTGATTCGTCCGGATACGGCCGGATACCAATACATTCCATCCCAGATCAAGTCTTCTTCACTATGAGACATTTCTCTCCCAAGTGTGTTGTATAACAACCTATGACAAGCACTTTGAAGTCTTTTTTTCTTATTTCCATTTGGAGTTGTGCTATCTCCAAATAATTCCTCTCAAGTCTTGTTTTTTTTTTTCTTTGACAACTATAAGCACTTAAGTCTTCTTTAGTGTGTGTTATTAATTTTTTCCCTAAGCCACTTAGTCTTTTATGACAAGCCTCACCACCACCACCCTCTTTTGTTGTCTTACTTTGACACTTGGAGCAAGTTTCCAAGTACTTGGACCAAGTACATCTTTTTTCTCTTCCAAGTGTTACCCGCCTCATCCTCCCTCCCGCTAGGCACGGATACGTCCTGATTCACCCGGATACGTCCTGATTTGAATGATGATAGGCCACTATCCTACCATCGAAAGTTGATAGGGCAGAAATTTGAATGATGCGTCGCCAGCACAAAGGCCATGCGATCCGTCGAGTTATCATGAATCATCAGAGCAACGGGCAGAGCCCGCGTCGACCTTTTATCTAATAAATGCATCCCTTCCAGAAGTCGGGGTTTGTTGCACGTATTAGCTCTAGAATTACTACGGTTATCCGAGTAGTAGTTACCATCAAACAAACTATAACTGATTTAATGAGCCATTCGCAGTTTCACAGTCTGAATTCGTTCATACTTACACATGCATGGCTTAATCTTTGAGACAAGCATATGACTACTGGCAGGATCAACCAGGTAGCAATCATCGATCACGGCGATTCCCCGCCACGCTCAAACTAACGCTAAGGAAAGAGAGAACGGACGAGGTCTCGACCATCATCTTTTGTCCGAGGGACAGATGTGCTTTGGCGGGACTGAATCGCTTCGAGTCACCGTCCATAACTTTTCCGCATCCGAGATTTCGACCGGCAGCTTATTCACCAATGCGAACGAGGCAAATGATGCAACGTCGAAAGGGAAACAAGAGCCGGCTTTCGTGTCCACGACTTCCCCCGCAAAGGAGATGCCGCGGACAAGGGTGGCAACATAACTCGACAATACCTTCTAGGTAGGTACGCAACACAGGCCCCGAAACAGATCATCGAGCTTATCATGGCTCGTGAACTAACTGAGAAGGATAGGTGGTAAGTAGTTCGATGCGCGAGCACGGAGCCTACAAACACTAGCTATCCGATCACCACTCATACGCCGAACGTTCAGTTGGCCCAAATTCACCAATCATTCAACCAACTCTTCCGAAGAATTCGGACGAGCAGAGAGAAGACAAACGAAACCAGGCCAAAGCCGCACAAGCGCGAGAACCAAGCCGGGAACATCAACGTGAAGGAGAACGACGCCTAGGCAAAACATCCGAACGAATAGACTCGAGAGTCGAACGCCATCAGTGCATCCTTGCGGTATCGCTAACCTTTCCGTATCCGAACCTAGCTACAAGGTGGATCGCGATGCCCATGGGAGACATTCTCACCTTGCTTTCTTCGGGACCTTCCTTCGGGACGGACTAGGTGGATCCATGCTCTCCCATGAAGCAAGACCATCCAACCTAGACGATAGACTGAA
>NC_141894.1:33142500-33145000 GCF_030686135.1 Camelina sativa | reverse complement strand
ATACGCCGCCACCCATTCGGCCTCGGAGAATCCATGTCCGCCCATGCATGACACGCCCATTCTCCGAGACCAAACACCATCTTCCGTCCAGATAATCCCAAAAATCCGTAAAAGGCAACAAAACCGGTCGCCGGAAAAGTCGCCGGAAAAATTTTCCGGCGACGGTGCCGGCGACCGGCCGGTCGGACATCCCTCGGGTCTGTATCCATCCCAATCCCTCGATCGCTACCCACGTCCGGAACCGAGTAGGGGTACCTCGGTCTGCCCAGACTTCCACCAACACCCACCCCCCTATATAGCTCTTAGCGTTTTTTCCCTTCCGGCACCAGGAGACATTGAAATGTCTGAGGAGTCACTGGTGCCAAAAAAAACAAAATACTTGGAATTTTTTTCTGATTTTTTGCATGCCTCATAACCATACTAAAACTGATTTTCTGGTAAATTTTCAGAATTTTCTGAGCACTCTAACTATTTATTTTGATTTTTACCAAAATCGCATGACCATGGCCTAGCCAGAGTTCGGTGAGCAGATTTGATGAGAAATAGACATTCAGAACTCTTCATTGATGTATTTTATTAGTTTCGATCACAAAACATTGGCATCAATTCGGGAATTTTCGAAAGTTACTCGTCTAGACATTTTTTCTCGCACCGCAGTACGCATCAGGACGTATCCGGACGGTCATCCGGACTAATCCGGACAACCTTCCGGATACGTCCGGATTCCTCAGGATTCGTCAGGATTCGCCCGGATTCGTCCGGATACGCGTCCTGATTCGTCCTGATTCGTCCGGATACGTCCTGATTCACCCGGATACGTCCTGATTCACCCGGATACGTCCCGATTCGTCCGGATTCGTCCTGATTCGTCCGGATACGTCCTGATTCGTCCGGATACGTCCTGATTCGTCCGGATACGTTCTGATTCGTCCCGATTCGTCCGGATTCGTCCTGATTCGTCCGGATTCGTCCGGATACGCGTCCTGATTCGTCCTGATTCGTCCTGATTCACCCGGATACGTCCCGATTCGTCCGGATTCGTCCTGATTCGTCCGGATACGTCCTGATTCGTCCGGATACGTCCTGATTCGTCCGGATACGTCCTGATTCGTCCCGATTCGCCCGGATTCGTCAGGACTCGCCCGGGTTCGTCCGGATACGCGTCCTGGTGAATCAGGACGTATCCGGACGAATCAAGACGAATCAGGACGCGTATCCGGACGAATCCGGGCGAGTCCTGACGAATCCGGACGAATCGGGACGAATCAGGACGTATCCGGACGAATCAGGACGTATCCGGACGAATCAGGACGTATCCGGACGAATCAGGACGAATCCGGACGAATCGGGACGTATCCGGGTGAATCAGGACGAATCAGGACGAATCAGGACGCGTATCCGGACGAATCCGGACGAATCAGGACGAATCCGGACGAATCGGGACGAATCAGGACGTATCCGGACGAATCAGGACGTATCCGGACGAATCAGGACGTATCCGGACGAATCAGGACGAATCCGGACGAATCGGGACGTATCCGGGTGAATCAGGACGTATCCGGGTGAATCAGGACGTATCCGGACGAATCAGGACGAATCAGGACGCGTATCCGGACGAATCCGGGCGAATCCGGGCGAATCCTGAGGAATCCGGACGTATCCGGAAGGTTGTCCGGATTAGTCCGGATGACCGTCCGGATACGTCCTGATGCGTACTGCGGTGCGAGAAAAAATGTCTAGACGAGTAACTTTCGAAAATTCCCGAATTGATGCCAATGTTTTGTGATCGAAACTAATAAAATACATCAATGAAGAGTTCTGAATGTCTATTTCTCATCAAATCTGCTCACCGAACTCTGGCTAGGCCATGGTCATGCGATTTTGGTAAAAATCAAAATAAATAGTTAGAGTGCTCAGAAAATTCTGAAAATTTACCAGAAAATCAGTTTTAGTATGGTTATGAGGCATGCAAAAAATCAGAAAAAAATTCCAAGTATTTTGTTTTTTTTGGCACCAGTGACTCCTCAGACATTTCAATGTCTCCTGGTGCCGGAAGGGAAAAAACGCTAAGAGCTATATAGGGGGGTGGGTGTTGGTGGAAGTCTGGGCAGACCGAGGTACCCCTACTCGGTTCCGGACGTGGGTAGCGATCGAGGGATTGGTATGGATACAGACCCGAGGGATGTCCGACCGGCCGGTCGCCGGCACCGTCGCCGGAAAATTTTTCCGGCGACTTTTCCGGCGACCGGTTTTGTTGCCTTTTACGGATTTTTGGGATTATCTGGACGGAAGATGGTGTTTGGTCTCGGAGAATGGGCGTGTCATGCATGGGCGGACATGGATTCTCCGAGGCCGAATGGGTGGCGGCGTATTCGTTGATCGCACGAATTACCGAGATGTCCCCATGGGCATCGATTCCACCCTCGCCTAGCTGGCTGGTCGTGCTTCGGTGGATAAGCATGGATCCGGCTAGGCGGTTTTGAGGAAAGCAACATCCACC
>NC_141894.1:33072500-33075000 GCF_030686135.1 Camelina sativa | reverse complement strand
TGAATCAGGACGTATCCGGACGAATCAGGACGAATCAGGACGCGTATCCGGCCGAATCCGGGCGAATCCTGACGAATCCGGACGAATCGGGACGAATCAGGACGTATCCGGACGAATCAGGACGTATCCGGACGAATCAGGACGTATCCGGACGAATCAGGACGTATCCGGACGAATCAGGACGTATCCGGACGAATCAGGACGAATCCGGACGAATCGGGACGTATCCGGGTGAATCAGGACGAATCAGGACGAATCAGGACGCGTATCCGGACGAATCCGGACGAATCAGGACGAATCCGGACGAATCGGGACGAATCAGGACGTATCCGGACGAATCAGGACGTATCCGGACGAATCAGGACGTATCCGGACGAATCAGGACGAATCCGGACGAATCGGGACGTATCCGGGTGAATCAGGACGTATCCGGGTGAATCAGGACGTATCCGGACGAATCAGGACGAATCAGGACGCGTATCCGGCCGAATCCGGGCGAATCCTGACGAATCCGGACGAATCGGGACGAATCAGGACGTATCCGGACGAATCAGGACGTATCCGGACGAATCAGGACGTATCCGGACGAATCAGGACGTATCCGGACGAATCAGGACGAATCCGGACGAATCGGGACGTATCCGGGTGAATCAGGACGAATCAGGACGAATCAGGACGCGTATCCGGACGAATCCGGACGAATCAGGACGAATCCGGACGAATCGGGACGAATCAGGACGTATCCGGACGAATCAGGACGTATCCGGACGAATCAGGACGTATCCGGACGAATCAGGACGAATCCGGACGAATCGGGACGTATCCGGGTGAATCAGGACGTATCCGGGTGAATCAGGACGTATCCGGACGAATCAGGACGAATCAGGACGCGTATCCGGACGAATCCGGACGAATCAGGACGAATCCGGGCGAATCGGGACGAATCAGGACGTATCCGGACGAATCAGGACGTATCCGGACGAATCAGGACGTATCCGGACGAATCAGGACGAATCCGGACGAATCGGGACGTATCCGGGTGAATCAGGACGTATCCGGGTGAATCAGGACGTATCCGGACGAATCAGGACGAATCAGGACGCGTATCCGGACGAACCCGGGCGAGTCCTGACGAATCCGGGCGAATCGGGACGAATCAGGACGTATCCGGACGAATCAGGACGTATCCGGACGAATCAGGACGTATCCGGACGAATCAGGACGAATCCGGACGAATCGGGACGTATCCGGGTGAATCAGGACGAATCAGGACGAATCAGGACGCGTATCCGGACGAATCCGGACGAATCAGGACGAATCCGGACGAATCGGGACGAATCAGAACGTATCCGGACGAATCAGGACGTATCCGGACGAATCAGGACGTATCCGGACGAATCAGGACGAATCCGGACGAATCGGGACGTATCCGGGTGAATCAGGACGTATCCGGGTGAATCAGGACGTATCCGGACGAATCAGGACGAATCAGGACGCGTATCCGGACGAATCCGGGCGAATCCTGACGAATCCTGAGGAATCCGGACGTATCCGGAAGGTTGTCCGGATTAGTCCGGATGACCGTCCGGATACGTCCTGATGCGTACTGCGGTGCGAGAAAAAATGTCTAGACGAGTAACTTTCGAAAATTCCCGAATTGATGCCAATGTTTTGTGATCGAAACTAATAAAATACATCAATGAAGAGTTCTGAATGTCTATTTCTCATCAAATCTGCTCACCGAACTCTGGCTAGGCCATGGTCATGCGATTTTGGTAAAAATCAAAAAAATAGTTAGAGTGCTCAGAAAATTCTGAAAATTTACCAGAAAATCAGTTTTAGTATGGTTATGAGGCATGCAAAAAATCAGAAAAAAATTCCAAGTATTTTGTTTTTTTTGGCACCAGTGACTCCTCAGACATTTCAATGTCTCCTGGTGCCGGAAGGGAAAAAACGCTAAGAGCTATATAGGGGGGTGGGTGTTGGTGGAAGTCTGGGCAGACCGAGGTACCCCTACTCGGTTCCGGACGTGGGTAGCGATCGAGGGATTGGGATGGATACAGACCCGAGGGATGTCCGACCGGCCGGTCGCCGGCACCGTCGCCGGAAAATTTTTCCGGCGACTTTTCCGGCGACCGGTTTTGTTGCCTTTTACGGATTTTTGGGATTATCTGGACGGAAGATGGTGTTTGGTCTCGGAGAATGGGCGTGTCATGCATGGGCGGACATGGATTCTCCGAGGCCGAATGGGTGGCGGCGTATTCGTTGATCGCACGAATTACCGAGATGTCCCCATGGGCATCGATTCCACCCTCGCCTAGCTGGCTGGTCGTGCTTCGGTGGATAAGCATGGATCCGGCTAGGCGGTTTTGAGGAAAGCAACATCCACCTTGCAGTTAGGGATTGACGAAGAGTGTTGCTTGCCCGCGAGTCGTCGAGATTGTCACCAAACCTTATGCCGGGTCCCGTAATTGCTGGACACTCCGGTACGGGAATGTTT
>NC_141894.1:33025000-33027500 GCF_030686135.1 Camelina sativa | reverse complement strand
CTTGGTACCAAGAGGACTTTGAAGAAGGCTCGGAACTAGAGGAACACGAGCATGGATCACCAGACTGCTATTGGCCGTCTATGTCCCGAGCTACGCGCTATAACAAGCCAAGGTCGAACCGCTATGATGACTCCGACAATGATGACCTGGGTTCTTACTATGCGCCGTCCGCATATCATCGAGAGCCGCGGAAGGAATACTCGAGTTGCACCCGAGCAATCCCGACCTTTCCATCGCACGCATCATCGAGCAAGTCAAGTGCTTGCCGCACTCGGAACCAAGGACTTCCGAGCTGGTCACCACGCGCAACACCGATCAACCCGTCAAGTCGCGACCGAGATAAAGCCAAGGCGAGCATTGTGGTTTCTCGGACTAAGTCAAGGGAGCGAACCGCAAGGAAGCCAGCGCAATCTCCCGGAGCACCAAATTTCACGGACGAGTTGATCTCTATCCGATCTGAACTTCAACACCTTGGAGAAATGTTGGGCCAGGCAGCGAGATCTTACACCCAGGGAGAATCATCACGGCACCAACACTCGGCCCTTGTAACTGTACCAACACCAGTCCCGCGAGTTCTTCATCAGCCGGAACAAGGTGACTTGACGCGGAACAAGCCGAATACCGACTTGATTGAGAACGCCGCACCAACGACGCAAGCTAACCGTACGCTGAGCCTAGGACGTGATTTCGATCGACAAGTCTGTCCAGAAGAAGTCATTGACTCGGGAGGAATCGTAGAGAAGCCAGCCGAGCCCCCAGACCGACAAGTTCTTACACTCGGAGGTCCAAGTTCGGGTCATTACGCGGACCACGGAAAACTCTTTACCGCTCTCGATCGAGGCTTAACCGACACTCGACCGCCGCGTCTGGAGCCGACCATAGTACGCGAATCCTTACCCAGGACGCGTACCGAGCCATCAACCGAAGTCCAAGGAGATTCTGGCCGCGCAATCGAAGTCATATCCGGTAATCACTCGGTAATGGGGAGTTCCAAGTTAGCTAGGCCACCGGAGATGGCCATTGATGGATCTTTTCACTCGGTATTGTCCATGAATACTTCAAGTAGTAAGCTCCAGCTGGGAGTCGCCTATACCGTGCCATCCTTCTCCACCCTTAGCGCCAAGGCCGTTACCGCACAAGGTCATATGGCGATGTATTTGTCCAACTTTGGTGCGGATCAAACTTATGTGTGGCATCCTGGAGAGTCTCAGCAAGCAACCACGGTTCATGAAGGGATCCGAGCGACCAGTGCCGCTGACCTTACCGGGGAAGTCCTATCCTTTTCTCTTAAGGCCTTACTGTTTCCTTTTGATCCCGGTAAATTAAACCGCGGTTGGCCTTTTGATGCTGCTGATTTGGGTTTTCCTTTTTGATCCAGGTGATGAGCAAAGTTTTGAGGCCAAAACTTCTATAAGAGGGAGGGAATGATGTGATCACGGGATCGACCACTCGGCCGTGAACACTCGATTCTCTCGGACGTCTCTCAACCACCTCTCGGACAACACTTGGACGCCTCTCGGACACTTATCGACAACTTGGAACCGGCCTTCCTAGTGATGCGCGGTACCAACTAGTTTCCAAGGATCATCAAGGAGGAGCAAGTAAAGTCATCTAATGGGCTTTGCAATCCAAGCTTCAACCCTCACACCAATGGCTCATGGCTAGCATCACCACTTAAGAGCCTTGAGTTGCGACCAGCTTTGGGAAGCTTAGTTCGCGAGTCTTCACCATCGCGCAAGCGTGAAGACGCCCCTAAGTCATTAGAAGGAGCTGTACTCTTTTCCCTACTTTGGGTTTGTCCCAATGGGTTTACCAAAGAGGTTTTAACGAGGCAGCGAACTCTAGTGCATCTCCACTTCGTTCCCGCTTGGCTCATGACTTGGAAACAATCATTGACAAGTTTAGGAGCCAAGGAAGTGAAGATCCTATCACCGCGTCCAGCCAATGACGTGGCTTTTCTATCTCTCTCCCTTCCCTTCCTTTGAATTTCTTCTTGAACCTTCTATGACCGTTGGATTGGTCTTTCCTTTGTTTTACTTTTGCTTTTGCTTTATGGCCAAGTGTAAGGATGAGATCCTGGCCGCGTGTCTAGGGTTTTAGAGTCTCCCATTTGTAAGCCTTCCTATATAAAGGCCTAAACCCTCATTGTAAAAGGCAGACTTGAAGTATTGAATTAAATTTCACAAGAGAGAATCTTGTTCTTGTCTCACCTCTCTCCTTAGTCCAAGTCCGGGACTTGACTACCGAGAAACCCTAGCCGATCTCGAACCGGGTTCGACATCGACTAGTTGACCGTATCACGGGCCGAGCCATCTCCCGTGTGTCGTCGCATCAAACCACCTTCGCGTCCCTCTCTACCGTATCACGTCCGGTTCCTACCGCTCGTTGTACTTTCGCTTCCACTCCACCTTCCTTATCGCATCACCGAGAATCCTTACCGCATCACCAAGGATTCTTACCGCCGCGTTGCCGAGAGCCGTTCCCGCAGTTTACCTTCAAA
>NC_141894.1:32940000-32945000 GCF_030686135.1 Camelina sativa | reverse complement strand
GTACGTCCGTACGCAGCATCCGTTTCCATCCGTTTCCTAACTAGAGCCGAACGAGTCGAGTATCTCCTTGTGACGCTCTAGTCCATCCGCGTTCCATCCGCTCACTCGTCCGTACGTCCATTTATCCGCCGCGTCCGACCATCCGTCCGTACGTCCGCTGTTCCGCGTCCATTCGCGTCCATTCTCGTCCCTAACCGAACCGCTTCTCCGGTCCGCTCCGCTGTATCCTCCGTCCGTACGTCCGTGAACCACGTCCGTAGTCCGGGGTCACATCAGTTTGGTATCAGAGCCGAAGGTTCCTCACAAGGTCGTATCTTTCCTTCCTTTACGTCCTTGTACGGTCAAGTTGAGTCTTGTTTAGAGTCTAGTCCGTTTGTATAGAGTTTGTTCTTGCTAGGTGTTTAGTGTTCTTGAGCTGTTCTTCGTTTGGGTAGTTTAGATCCATAAAGTTGTGTTCTTTTGCTTGGTCGTTGTTAGTGGTGGCCTAAAGGCCACGTGTAGCGAGTAGAGTCCCAGCGCGTGAGGTCCGTTTTTGTTTTAGTCTTAGGTTGTCTTGTAGTGCTTTTACTTTTGCTTTTTGCTTTACCTTTTTCTATCATTAGCTGTCCAAGGTCTGTCTATTTGTGTCGATCCCAACAAACAGAGAATCCACGCGTTCATCTTTGTGTAGGGTCTGCTCGAACGGCCACGCGTCACAGATCGTCCATACCGCGACCATCGCCCGTACCGCGACCGCCGTCCTTACCGCGACCGCCGTCCGTACCGCAACCGCCGTCCGTACTGCGACCGCCGTCCGTACCGCGACCGCCGTCCATACCGCGACCGCCGTCCATACCGCGACCGCCGTCCGTACCGCAACCGCTGTCCGTACCGCGACCGCCGTCCGTACCGCGACCACCGTTCGTACCAGTCGTCCGTACCGACGTCCGACCACCATTGGTCGTCCGTACCTGACGTCCGTACCGAGGTCCGACCATCGGCCGTCCGTACCATTTGTCCGTACCGCCGTCCGACCACCATTGGCCGTCCGTATCGTTGATCGTACGTAGTTCCAAGTCTGCGATCGATAGCCAATGCTTGATTCGACATTGATCAAGTATGGAGCACGAAGATCGTTATTCCGATGATGAACCATGGTACCAAGAACACCATGGTAGTGAACCGGAACCAGAGGCTACCGAGGACGAACCATGGTACGATGAACACCATGGTACTAACCCGGAACAAGAGGCCACCGAAGGCGAGTCATGGTACGACAAACACCATGGTACAGATCCGGAACCAGAGACTTCTGAAGACGAACCATGGTACGAAAGGGACTATGATGAAGGGCATGGAATACAGGACCACCATTGGCCGTCCGCTACACAAGCCATCCCTTATCGCGAGTCATGGCCAAAAGGTGACGAAGACTCCGAAGGCGAACGCTTGGGTCCTTACTATGCGCCACCGCGATATCACCGAGAGCTGCAGAAGGAGTACCCGAGACGTACCCGCAAAGTTCCGACCTGGTCACCGTGCGGATCATCCAGCAAGTCAAGGGCGTACCGTACGCGAACACAAGATCTTCCGAGCTGGTCACCCCGCGCATCACCGGCCAACAAGTCCAGTCGCGGCCGAGCTAAAACCAAGCCAAGCATTGTTGGACCTTGGGCTAAGTCAAGGGAACAAGCCCCAAGGACGCTGGTGTATTCTCCCGGAGCAATAAGTTTCATGGACGAGTTGATCTCTATCCAATCTCAACTCCAATACCTTGGAGAAATGTTGGGCCAAGTAGAGACATCTTACACCCATGGAGAATCATCGCGGAACCAACACTCGGCCCTTGTGTCTCCGCCAACGCTAGATCCGCGACCAACTGCTAATCCGGACCGTGATGAGACACATCGGAGACGACATGATCCGACCGTCCAATGCCGTGAACTGCCCACACGGAACGAGGAACCAGCCCAAAGAGAAGTCCGTCCCCAGATCATACCCAGGCCGGAAATGACAAGGACGCAACCGGACCATGAACCGGACAATAAAGAAGATGTCAACGGCCTTGGAGGAATCATAGAGAAGCCAGCCGAGCCGCCGGATCACCAAGCGCATATACTCGGTGGTACAAGCCCAGGCAATCAAGCGAACAGCGGTCGACTCCTTACCGCTCCTGATCGAGACCAAGCCGACCTTCGACTGCCATGCTCGGAGCAGGCCATGGTACATGAATCTTCATCCAGGACGTGTAACGAACCACTAGGCGACGCCAAAGAAGATTCTGACCGTGTGATCAGTTCCCTATCCGGTGCTCACTCGGCAATGGGGAGTTTCAAGCTCAAGGAGTCACCGAAGATGGCCATTGATGGATTTTTGCACTCGGTAATGTTCATGACTACTTCAGGTAGTATGCTCCAGCTGGGAGTTGCCAATACCGTGCCACCCTTCTCCATCCAGAGCGCCGAGGCCGTCACCGCACAAGGACCTACGGCCAATCATCTTTGCCACTTCTGTGCGGACCAAACCTTTGTGTGGCATCCAGGAGAGTCCCCACAAGCAACCAAGGTTCATGATGGGATAGGAGCGACCAATACTGCTGGCCTTACCGGGGAAGTCTTATCCTTTTCTCTTAAGGCCTTACTTTTTCCTTTTGATCCCGGTAAAATTAGACCTTGGTTGAACTTTTGATGCTGCTGATTTGGTTTCCTTTTTGATCCAGGTTTTGGACAGAGTTTTGAGGTCAAAACCTTTTCAAGAGGGAGGGAATGATGGAACCCGGGTCATGACCGTACCGCGGTGAGAACCGGTACATTGGTACCATCGTCTAGCAGCTCGCGTAGGAGCATCAAAGTCGGTCCAGAACATCAACGCGGCATCAACCAGTCCCCAAGGATCATCTAGGAGGAGCAAGACAACGTCATCTAATGAGCAATACAAGGCCAAGCTCCAACCTTACACCAATGGCTCATGGCTAGCATCACCAATGAAGAGCCTTGGGTGCGACCAGCTTTGGGAAGCTTGATTTGTGTGTCTTCACCATCACGCTAGCGTGAAGACACCCCTAAGTCATTAGAAGGAGCTGTACTCTTTTTCCTACTTCGGGTTTGTCCCAATGGGTTTACCGAAGGGGTTTTAACGAGGCAGCGAGCTCTAGTGCATCTCCACTTCGTTCCCGCTTGGCTCATGACTTGGAAACTTTCATTAACAAGATTATGGGCCAAGGAAGTGAAGATCCTATCAGCCACGTCCCACCAATGACGTGGCAACCCTATCTCCTTCCTTCCTTTCCTTTATTTTCTTTGAACTCTCTTATGACCGTTGGATGGTCTTTGTTCCCTTTTTGCTTTTGCTTTTACTTTATGGCCAAGTGTATGGTTCAGATCATGGCCGCGCGTCTAGGGTTTTAGTGTCCCCCTTATGTAAGCTTGCCTATATAAAGGCCTAAACCCTCATTGTAAAGGGAGGAAAGACTGGAATATAGAAATTATTGGCCCAAAGATTGGATCTTTGTTCATTCCTCTCTCCCGCTCAAGTCCGGGACTTGGCTCTAGAGAAACCCTAGAAGGTTCAAGAACCGGGTTCATGACCTTCTAGTCCGACCGTATCACGGGCCGAGCCATCTCCCGTGTGTCGTCGACTCAATCCACCGTCCATTCATCCCCATCTATCCGAGAGACAAACGAGTCGAGCATCTCCTCGCGAATCTCTCTCCGTCCGTTCTTGTCGTTCCTTGGTCCCGTTTCCTTCCGTACATCGCTCCATCCGCGGCGTCCATCCGTACGCAGCGTCTGTTCCCATCCGCGCTCCATCCGCTCACTCGTCCATCCGACGCGTCCGTACGTCCGTTTATCCGCCGCGTCCGACCATCCGTCCGTACGTCCGTACGCAGCATCCGTTTCCATCCGTTTCCTAACTAGAGCCGAACGAGTCGAGTATCTCCTTGTGACGCTCTAGTCCATCCGCGTTCCATCCGCTCACTCGTCCGTACGTCCATTTATCCGCCGCGTCCGACCATCCGTCCGTACGTCCGCTGTTCCGCGTCCATTCGCGTCCATTCTCGTCCCTAACCGAACCGCTTCTCCGGTCCGCTCCGCTGTATCCTCCGTCCGTACGTCCGTGAACCACGTCCGTAGTCCGGGGTCACATCAAAGTGGCTTAGGGAAAAAATTAATAACACACACTAAAGAAGACTTAAGTGCTTATAGTTGTCAAAGAAAAAAAAAAACAAGACTTGAGAGGAATTATTTGGAGATAGCACAACTCCAAATGGAAATAAGAAAAAAAGACTTCAAAGTGCTTGTCATAGGTTGTTATACAACACACTTGGGAGAGAAATGTCTCATAGTGAAGAAGACTTGATCTGGGATGGAATGTATTGGTATCCGGCCGTATCCGGACGAATCAGTACGCGGATCAGGAAGAATCAGGACGGATCAGGACGAATCCGGGTGAATCAGGACGTATCCGGGTGAATCAGGACTTATCCGGACGAATCAGGACGTATCCGGACGAATCAGGACGCGTATCCGGACGAATCCGGGAGAATCCTGACGAATCCGGACGTATCAGTACGCGGATCAGGACGAATCGGGAAGTATCCGGGTGAATCAGGACGTATCCGGGTGAATCAGGACGTATACGGACGAATCAGGACGAATCAGGACGCGTATCCGGACGAATCCGGACGAATCAGGACGAATCCGGACGAATCGGGACGAATCAGGACGTATCCGGACGAATCAGGACGTATCCGGACGAATCAGGACGAATCCGGACGAATCGGGACGTATCCGGGTGAATCAGGACGTATCCGGGTGAATCAGGACGTATCCGGACGAATCAGGACGAATCAGGACGCGTATCCGGCCGAATCCGGGCGAATCCTGACGAATCCGGACGAATCGGGACGAATCAGGACGTATCCGGACGAATCAGGACGTATCCGGACGAATCAGGACGTATCCGGACGAATCAGGACGTATCCGGACGAATCAGGACGTATCCGGACGAATCAGGACGAA